>NC_034174.2:29823175-29848937 GCF_002021735.2 Oncorhynchus kisutch | reverse complement strand
GTGTATTAGGCTGTAGGCCTTGTGTATTAGGATGTAGTCCTTGTGTATTAGGCTATAGGTATAGTGTATTAGGCTATAGGTATAGTGTATTAGGCTGTAGGTATAGTGTATTAGGCTATAGGTATAGTGTATTAGGCTATAGGTTATAGTGTATTAGGCTGTTAGGTATAGTGTATTAGGCTATAGGTATAGTGTATTAGGCTGTAGGCATAATGTATTAGGCTATAGGTATAGTGTATTAGGCTATAGGTATAGTGTATTAGGCTGTAGTATAGTGTATTAGGCTATAGGTATAGTATATTAGGCTATAGGTATAGTGTATTTTAATTTAATTTTATTTTTACCTTTATTTAGCCAGGCAAGTCAGTTAAGAACACATTCTTATTTTCGATGACGGCCTGGGAACAGTGGGTTAACTGCCTGTTCAGGGGCAGAACGACAGATTTGTACCTTGTCAGCTCAGGGGTTTTGAACTCGCAACCTTCCGGTTACTAGTCCAACACTCTAACCACTAGGCTACACTGCCGCCCCGTATTAGGCTGTAGGCCTTGTGTATTAGGCTGTAGGCATAGTGTATTAGGCTGTAGGCCTTGTGTATTAGGCTATAGGCCTTGTGTATTAGGATGTAGGCCTTGTGTATTAGGCTATAGGCATAGTGTATTAGGCTATAGGTATAGTGTATTAGGCTGTAGGCCTTGTGTATTAGGCTATAGGCATAGTGTATTAGGCTATAGGTATAGTGTATTAGGCTATAGGTATAGTGTATTAGGCTGTAGGCCTTGTGTATTAGGCTATAGGTATAGTTTATTAGGCTATAGGTATAGTTTATTAGGCTATAGGTATAGTGTATTAGGCTGTAGGCATAGCGTATTAGGCTGTAGGCCTTGTGTATTAGGCTATAGGCATAGTGTATTAGGCTATAGGTATAGTGTATTAGGCTGTAAGCCTTGTGTATTAGGCTATAGGTATAGTGTATTAGGCTATAGGCATAGTGTATTAGGCTGTAGGCCTTGTGTATTAGGCTATAGGCATAGTGTATTAGGCTGTAGGCCTTGTGTATTAGGCTGTAGGCCTTGTGTATTAGGATGTAGGCCTTGTGTATTAGGCTGTAAGCCTTGTGTATTAGGTGTAGGCCTTGTGTATTAGGCTGTAGGCCTTGTGTATTAGACTATAGGCCTTGTGTATTAGGCTATAGGTATAGTGTATTAGGCTGTAGGCCTTGTGTATTAGGCTATAGGTATAGTGTATTAGGCTGTAGGCCTTGTGTATTAGGCTGTGGGCTTTGTGTATTAGGCTATAGGCCTTGTGTATTAGGCTATAGGCATAGTGTATTAGGCTGTAGTCCTTGTTTATTAGGCTATAGGTATAGTGTATTAGGCTGTAGGCCTTGTGTATTAGGCTGTAGGCCTTGTGTATTAGGCTGTAGGCCTTGTGTATTAGGCTATAGGCCTTGTGTATTAGGCTATATGCATAGTGTATTAGGCTGTAGGCCTTGTGTATTAGGCTATAGGTATAGTGTATTAGGCTGTAGGCCTTGTGTATTAGGCTGTAGGCCTTGTGTATTAGGCTGTAGGCCTTGTGTATTAGACTATAGGCCTTGTGTATTAGGCTGTAGGCCTTGTGTATTAGGCTGTAGGCCTTGTGTATTAGGCTGTTGGCCTTGTGTATTAGGCTATAGGCCTTGTGTATTAGGCTGTAAGCCTTGTGTATTAGGCTGTAGGCATAGTGTATTAGGCTGTAGGCCTTGTGTATTAGGCTGTAGGCCTTGTGTATTAGGATGTAGGCCTTGTGTATTAGGCTGTAAGCCTTGTGTATTAGGCTGTAGGTATAGTGTATTAGGCTGTAGGCCTTGTGTATTAGGATGTAGGCCTTGTGTATTAGGTGTAGGCCTTGTGTATTAGGCTGTAGGCCTTGTGTATTAGACTATAGGCCTTGTGTATTAGGCTATAGGTATAGTGTATTAGGCTGTAGGCCTTGTGTATTAGGCTATAGGTATAGTGTATTAGGCTGTAGGCCTTGTGTATTAGGCTGTAGGCTTTGTGTATTAGGCTATAGGTCTTGTGTATTAGGCTATAGGCATAGTGTATTAGGCTGTAGTCCTTGTTTATTAGGCTGTAGGCCTTGTGTATTAGGCTGTAGGCCTTGTGTATTAGGCTGTAGGCCTTGTGTATTAGGCTGTAGGCCTTGTGTATTAGGATGTAGGCCTTGTGTATTAGGCTGTAGGCCTTGTGTATTAGGATGTAGGCCTTGTGTATTAGGCTGTAGGCCTTGTGTATTAGGCTGTAGGCCTTGTGTATTAGGCTGTAGGCCTTGTGTATTAGGCTGTAGGCCTTGTGTATTAGGCTGTAGGCCTTGTGTATTAGGCTATAGGTATAGTGTATTAGGCTGTAGGCCTTGTGTATTAGGATGTAGGCCTTGTGTATTAGGCTGTAAGCCTTGTGTATTAGGCTGTAGGCCTTGTGTATTAGGCTGTAGGCCTTGTGTATTAGGCTGTAGGCCTTGTGTATTAGGCTGTAGGCCTTGTGTATTAGGCTGTAGGCCTTGTGTATTAGGCTGTAGGCCTTGTTTATTAGGCTGTAGGCCTTGTGTATTAGGCTGTAGGCCTTGTGTATTAGGCTGTAGGCCTTGTGTATTAGGCTATAGGCCTTGTGTATTAGGCTGTAGGCCTTGTGTATTAGGCTGTAGGCCTTGTGTATTAGGCTATAGGCCTTGTGTATTAGGCTGTAGGCCTTGTGTATTAGGCTGTAGGCCTTGTGTATTAGGCTGTAGGCCTTGTGTATTAGGCTGTAGGCCTTGTGTATTATGTATTCCCTTCAATAAAGTTCTTGATTTAATAATATTATATTACTTGTGTATGCCTTTCCTTATACACATTTTCACAGGTGTTTTTTCTTGACTGATTACCATTCGATTGATGTGGTGCTATTGTCAGTCATATCATTTGAAAAGTCTGTTTCTCAGCTTTCAAAATATGTATCATGTTTTCATATATGGTTTGACATCAGCAAATGTTGCTTCTTGATACATGCTGAGTTCATGGTCATTCAGACAGTTTGGAGATTCAGACAGTTTGGAGATTCAGACAGTTTGGGGATTCAGACAGTTTGGGGATTCAGACAGTTTGGAGATTCAGACAGTTTGGAGATTCAGACAGTTTGGGGATTCAGACAGTTTGGAGATTCAGACAGTTTGGGGATTCAGACAGTTTGGGGATTCAGACAGTTTGGGGATTCAGACAGTTTGGGGATTCAGACAGTTTGGAGATTCAGACAGTTTGGGGATTCAGACAGTTTGGGGATTCAGACAGTTTGGGGATTCAGACAGTTTGGAGATTCAGACAGTTTGGGGATTCAGACAGTTTGGGGATTCAGACAGTTTGGGGATTCAGACAGTTTGGGGATTCAGACTGTTTAGGGATTCAGACAGTTTGGGGATTCAGACAGTTTGGGGATTCAGACAGTTTGGGGATTCAGACAGTTTGGGGATTCAGACAGTTTGGGGATTCAGACAGTTTGGGGATTCAGACTGTTTAGGGATTCAGACAGTTTGGGGATTCAGACAGTTTGGGGATTCAGACAGTTTGGGGATTCAGACAGTTTGGGGATTCAGACTGTTTAGGGATTCAGACAGTTTGGGGATTCAGACAGTTTGGGGATTCAGACAGTTTGGGGATTCAGACAGTTTGGGGATTCAGACAGTTTGGGGAAATCCTGCCAGTGATGCAACAATGTGGCGATTACAGTTACAGTTAGATGGTGACCTAAAGTCTACTGTTTCCATTCCCTTGAAACCTACATTCACAAAACACAGACAGAGGGAAAAAACTAAAGGAAAGGGAGGGAGGCACCTGGTTCTCGTCAGACACACACAAACACACACACCAGCACACACACAGGGCTTTGAGGTTTGGGAGGGATTTGCCTGGTGATGTTTGTAACCTGCTATGCACAATTTAACATCCAGTCCTGTGGATGCAACCTCCTCCCCCTCCTCCGCCTTCTCACCACTCAGAGAGAGAAAGCATGTCATGCTGTTTCTCGAGAGGTCGTCTGTCAGGGGCAGAGAGCAGTAGATGGAGACGCCAGAGAAAGAGGCTGGGCCTGAATCCTGGCTTTGTGAAAGAAGAGGCTGGTTGAATCCTGGCTTTGTGAAAGAAGAGGCTGGGTTGAATCCTGGCTTTGTGAAAGAAGAGGCTGGGTGGAATCCTGGCTTTGTGAAAGAAGAGGCTGGGATTCTTAGAGCGGTCCACTTTTTCACTCCTGGTTCCCCCTCTCACACTCGCTCACTTTCTTTCTTTCTTTCTTTTCTTTCTTTCTTTCTTTTCTTTCTTTCTTTCTTTCTTTCTTTCTTTCTTTCTTCTTTCTTTCTTTATTTTCTTTCTTTTCTTTCTTTCTTTCTTTTCTTTCTTTCTTTCTTTCTCTCTCTCTCTCTCCTCTCCTCTCTCCTCTCTCTCTCACTCTGTTCTGTCTTGGTATAGGATACAGTTAGGTTTGCGTCTCCCTCTGGTCTCAGTCTGGGGAAGCAGAACTGGTCTTCCCCCCTCTGCCTCTCTCCTCTATCCTCTCTCTCTCTCTATCTTTTTCTTTCATTCTGTCTTTCTGGGGAGGCAGACAGGGCACATTCCTCAGGGAGGCCCAGGCGCCCTTTTCTGACACGTCTCAGCATATACACCCTCCCTCCATCCCCCATCCCCTCTTTCTCTATCCCCCAATCTCCTCCACCTCTACCCGTCCATCTCTCTCACCTTCTGTTACATCTATCTACCTATAGGGCCTCTCTCTCCCCCTCCCTGTCTTTATCTCACACACACACCAACACTTTTACACTTCCACTCCTCTCACTACTCCTCCCTCACTTTACCCTGCAGCTCGGACTAGAGAGAGAGAGAGAAGAGAGAGAGAAGAGAAAGAGAGAGAGGCCGGTGGAGTGGTTTGACGGCTGGAGATGGCTGTGATTTCTCCCAGGCTCCCAAGGGGCCCAGGGGAAAACGGCTTTGTGTTCTAACAACACCGCCCTGTGAAGAGCACTGTGTGTCTGAGCGTATGTGTGTATCTCCATGTGTGTGCGTGTGTGTGTGTCATGTGTGTCGGTGTGTGTGTATAGGCACCATGGTTCCTCTCGGGTCCAGTGCGCCTTGGCAGGTTATTTGACCACCTACACTGCTATGCACTTCAGGTGGATGAGGAGAATAAAGGAAAGGGGGGGAGAACAATAGGAAGTGAGAGAATGTGTGAGAGAGAAAGGGGGGAGAACAGGTAGGTATTTTACTATAGCCGTGATATCAAAGGACACTGCAATTCTCACTGGCACAGAACTCAGATCTGGACTGGAGGGGGGTGGGGGGTGACAGGAGAACACACATACACAGATCACTATCCTACTCTACACACAGAGAGAAAGAGAGGGAAAGAAAGAAGGAGAGAGATTACTAAGCCATGTTGAGGGAGAT
Organism: Oncorhynchus kisutch; assembly: GCF_002021735.2. Lineage (NCBI taxonomy): Eukaryota > Metazoa > Chordata > Actinopteri > Salmoniformes > Salmonidae > Oncorhynchus > Oncorhynchus kisutch. The sequence goes on along the minus strand of NC_034174.2, from coordinate 29,843,488 downwards.
ACCGTATACAATAGATATTCTGGGACTTGACTAACACCAGGCCAGGAACTAGAGGAGAGGTTGAGCTCCTCTTCCATCAAGCAGAGAGGGCGTGTGAGAGGAAGAGAGAGAAAGATGGAAAGCGAAAGGGTGGTATGTTTGAGGTTGGAAAGGCATTTAAGGAGGAAATGCCACTGTGCACACACGCGCGCACACAGATGCACGCACACACACAGGTGCAACAACACAGAGAAGAGAGACGAGGGCCACAGAATAAAGAGCTACTTGTGTGAGTTACGGGTCAGGGCGGAGCCTGGGTGAGTCTGTGTCCAGGGCTGGAGGTTCCAGAGGAAACAGAGGCAGGATGCAGTAAGAAAAGGAGGGAGGAGTGAAAGGGTAGAAAGGGAAAGGGGAAGAGTGGAGAAGTAGATTTTCTCTTCATTAACATAATCCACCTTCATTATAATCCCAGCTCTAGAGTTTCTGAGCTGCTCTTTTCATATAGGTACCTCAGCTCAAACTTAATGTACAATAATACTGTCATACTTTTAGGCCTTCTTATGTGCATGTGTGTGTGTGTGTGTGCGTGTGTGCGTGTGTGTGTCCGTGTGTGTGTGTGTGTGTGTGCGTGTGTGTGTGTGTGTGTGTGTGTGTGTGTGTGTGCGTGCGTGCGTGTGTGTGTTATGTCACTAGTCTGGCAGTATAGAGAGTCAGAGAGGAGGAATTTGGGGATCTGGGATAATGGGAAACAAAGTGTGGATTTTCAGCCAAGGAACTCCGGGAAACACAGAAATTCCATCTGATACAGTGGCCAGAGGAGGGGAGACACTGACGCACCGGGGGAACTAAAACAGCTCAACACTGGCCACATCACGTTGACGTGTCACCAACTGTGAAATAAAACACACACAAGTGTCCATACAAACACACACGTCACAGATAGACTTTTAGATCCATGAGAAGATAAAATAGTGTTATTTAGTTATAAAAATACACACACACACACACACACACACACACACACACACACACACACACACACACACACACACACACACACACACACACACACACACACACACACACACACACACACACACACACACACACACACACACAGACAAGTCATTTCTCCAGTATGTATGAGTCATGTAAGACTGGGAAAGGAAAATGAATACATTTCACAGAAGTACAAGGGAAGATGATGCTGTTTTCTCATGTAGTTCAGAGTTTACAGGGATCTGAATGTAATAACATGCATGTGCTTTGTCATTGACATCTTAACATGTCAGCACGTCTTCTCAACGCGTTGCGTGTGAGACTGTTTGTCTGCATTACATCAAATGAATTAGGCTGTAGACAACATGCAACAATTTCAAAGATTTTACTGAGTTACAGTTTAAATAAGGAAATCAGTCAATTGAAATAAATTCATAAGGCCCTAATCTATGTATTTAACATGACTGGTAATACAGATATGCATCTGTTGGTCACAGATATCTTTAAAAAAGGTAGGGGCGTGGATCAGAAAACCAGCGCAACACATCTGTTCACAATGTTGACGTTGGCAAACCACTCGCCATACATGCTGTCTGCCATCTGCCCGGGAACAGTTGAAACCGGCATTCATCCGTGAAGAGCACATTTCTCCAGCGTGCCAGTGGCCATTGAAGGTGAGTATTTGGTTACGACGCCAAACTGTAATCAGGTCAAGACCCTGGTGAGGACGAGGAGCAAGCAGATGAGCTACTCTGAGACAGTTTCTGACAGAAATCCTTCGGATGTGCAAACCCACAGTATCATCAACTGTCAAGGTGGCTGGTCTCAGACGATCAGTATGTCAATTGCACGCTCCCTCAAAACTTGAGACATCTGTGACATTGTGTTGTATGACAAAACCGCACATTTTAGAGTGGCCTTTTATTGTCCCCAGTATAAGGTGCACCTGTGTAATGATCATGCCGTTTAATCAGCTTCTCGATATGCCACACCTGTCAGGTGGATGGATTCTATTGGCTAAAGGACAAATTCTCACTAACAGGGATGTAAACACATTTGTAAGAAATAAGCTTCCTGTGCATTTGGAACATTTCTGGGATTTTTTATTTCAGGTCATGAAACATGGGACAAACACTTTGGTGTTTATATATTTTTTCAGAGTACATGTTCATTAAATGGCTCAAGTGATGGATGTTGCACAACCACACACAGACACCTGCAAGCCCGTATGCACAAACAAATGACCATGAAGTGCACACACACATATGCACACACACGCAAGCATGCGCCAACACAAGGATACACACACACACCTGCTGCTGCTGGAGGTGCAGTAGGTCCACTGGGCTGATCTCCCCATTGGTGTCCCCGTTGGACCCGCCTTCTCTCCCTCCCCCGCCGTCCGAATGGCTGCTGAGGCTGCTGACTCCGTTCTGATTGGAGGGCGTAGTTCGAGTGGTCTCAGAGGCCGATTCCACCATCATCACGTGGCACCTGGGAGCGAGGGAGGAGAAGGAGGAGAGGACAGAGAAAGGTAAGCAGAGATTAAGTGATGGTGAATGAGTGCAGCCATGGCAGTTTGCTCTGGAGCTGGAGGAGTCTGGGTCAACAAACAAAAGTTTTGGGAAACTAAAGTACACACACACACACACACACACACACACACACACACACACACACACACACACACACACACACACACACACAGACACGCGTGAGCTCTGCAGAATGCCCGTGTTCTCAGGGTAAAGGCGTGTGTGTGTGTGTGTATGTGTGTGTGTCTGTGTGTCTGTGTGTGTGTGTTGTGTGTGTGTGTGTACGTGCGTGCGCGTGTGTGTGTGTCTGTGTGTGCGTGCGTGTGTGTGTGTGTGTCTGTGTGTGTCTGTGTGTGTCTGTGTGTGCGTGCGTGTGTGTGTGTGTGTCTGTGTGTGCGTGCGTGTGTGTGTGTCTGTGTGTGTCTGTGTGTGCGTGCGTGTGTGTTTTCAGTAAAAGCTCAGGCTTATCTGCCAGCCTTGATAACACTAAGTAAACAAGTACAGTATGCACCCACGCTGCCATTCTCATGTGGTCATAGCAACACTTGAGCCTTCCTGAGTGTGTGGGGGGGGGGGGGGGGAGAAACACAGGGCTGAAAGAGTCAGACAACCCTTATAGGCATCAGTAGAAAAGCCCAACTTTCTACAATATCTAGAGATGCTGAGTGTGTGTACAGAGCAGGCTTGTCTTGGAGTGGAGGATGTTTGATGCGTGTTCACGACAAAATGAGTCTCTGTGAGTTTGTTGGAACACAGGCGCGGGATGCATCTTTAGGAGAAAGAATGAGTGTGAGAGAGAGGAAAGGAGAGACAGAGAAAGAGAGAAGGCGAAGGAGAAAGAATGAGCGTGAAGGAGAGGAAAGGAGAGACAGAGAAAGAGAGAAGGCGAAGGAGAAAGAATGAGCGTGAAGGAGAGGAAAGGAGAGACAGAGAAAGAGAGAAGGCGAAGGAGAAAGAATGAGCGTGAAGGAGAGGAAAGGAGAGACAGAGAAAGAGAGAAGGCGAAGGAGAAAGAATGAGCGTGAAGGAGAGGAAAGGAGAGACAGAGAAAGAGAGAAGGCGAAGGAGAAAGAATGAGCGTGAAGGAGAGGAAAGGAGAGACAGAGAAGGCGAAGGAGAAAGAATGAGCGTGGGAGAGAGGAAAGGAGAGACAGAGAAAGAGAGAAGGCGAAGGAGAAAGAATGAGCGTGGGAGAGGGGAAAGGAGATACAGAGAAAGAGAGAAGGCGAAGGAGAAAGATTGAGCGTGAAGGAGAGGAAAGGAGAGACAGAGAAAGAGAGAAGGCGAAGGAGAAAGAATGAGCGTGGGAGAGAGGAAAGGAGAGACAGAGAAAGAGAGAAGGCGAAGGAGAAAGAATGAGCGTGGGAGAGAGGAAAGGAAAGACAGAGGAAGAGAGAAGGCGAAGGAGAAAGAATGAGCGTGGGAGAGAGGAAAGGAGAGACAGAGGAAGAGAGAAGGAGAAGGAGAAAGAATGAGCGTGGGAGAGAGGAAAGGAGAGACAGAGAAAGAGAGAAGGCGAAGGAGAAGGAATGAGCGTGGGAGAGAGGAAAGGAGAGACAGAGGTAGAGAGAAGGCGAAGGAGAAAGAATGAGCGTGGGAGAGAGGAAAGGAGAGACAGAGGAAGAGAGAAGGAGAAGGAGAAAGAATGAGCGTGGGAGAGAGGAAAGGAGAGACAGAGAAAGAGAGAAGGCGAAGGAGAAGGAATGAGCGTGGGAGAGAGGAAAGGAGAGACAGAGGAAGAGAGAAGGCAAAGGAGAAAGAATGAGCGTGGGAGAGAGGAAAGGAGAGACAGAGAAAGAGAGAAGGCGAAGGAGAAGGAATGAGCGTGGGAGAGAGGAAAGGAGAGACAGAGAAAGAGAGAAGGCGAAGGAGAAGGAATGAGCGTGGGAGAGAGGAAAGGAGAGACAGAGAAAGAGAGAAGGCGAAGGAGAAAGCATAACAAGCTCCAACTGATCTGGGCCTGTGAACTGTTAATGATGAACCCGATCTATGCTTTCTGCTCCCAGTTTTAGAAATACACTTTCTCTGTGTTTGTTTCTGCAAGGGCGAACAAAATGCCATCGAGTTATTCCACCCATTATGTGACAAAATGTGTGTGTGTCTTTATTCCACCCACCTTGCCTTTGGGTGGAGCAAGGAGAGGTATTTCATGAGAGAATTTATTTTTTGTTTTGCTCCTGCAAGAGCAGGTACAAATGTTGTGTATGTACGCGCGCGCATACGTGTGTGTGTGTGTGTGTGTGTGTGTCCATGCGACAGCAGGTGAGTGTGTGAGAATGCTAGTGGCGCTGCTAATGGAACGTTGCCAGATGCTCGTGGAAAAACAAAAGCCCAAAGGGTGTGTGTGGGTGTGTTCCTTAGTTATGAATACAGTACGTGGTGTGAAAGACAAGCTGTATTGGTTCACCACAACAACAGCTGACAACAACAAATCACACTGAAGCAGCTCCCCTCCCAACAGCCACACACACGCACGTACACACACACAGTTGTACATCCAAATATTGCTAGCCAGTGGCTTCCACCCTACCTGACATTTACAGGTAGTAAACGCCTAAACCTCAGCCGGCCCTCTTCCTTCACTCCTCCCTCGCCCTCTCCACCCATCTCCTCCCCCTTACCGTGGCTCTCTCTTCACACATCCATACCCGTCTTCCTCACCCCCATCCCCTCCCCCGTGGCCCTACAATCAGATCTGTGTGAGCCCCATTGTGTCCCTCTTTCTCTGTCTGTGTGAAGACAGTCATGTGTGGCCAGTAGTCTCCCTCCCTCCATAACAGAACAGGTGTAGTAGCTGCTCCTATGCTGTGCTGAGTGCATTAGAAGGTCTTTAAGGGTCTTTAGGCACAGATTGAGTTTCCTCCAGACTGTACAGCTCATTGACTTCATCCCACAGCAGACGCCTCATACATTTCTCGAACCATGAATCACCCTCTACTAGCTATCACTGCCCCTCTCTCTACAGCATACCTCCAGGAGAGGAAGAGATAGAGAGTTTGCAGAAAGAGCTTGAAGGTGAACAAGGGTTGGTGGGGGGACCTGTCACTTTTAAACAGTTACACAAGCATCCATGCACAAACATACAAACAAACACACACACACACACAGACATGCAGAGAGCACACACACACAGACATGCACAGAGCAGTGCGGTGTGGTATACTACGGTTCTGTAATGTCATATCCTGTAATGGGTGTATATAGCTGCAGTAATAGGAGGTCAAAGGGAGAGACACGGGCATAAATCTATCCTAGACTAGAGTCTTTCATTAGAGCTGTGAGACAGAAGACGCAGCGCACACACACACCCCTTTAAGTGTATCTGGCAGAGCAGAAAAAGCTTCCCGTGCAGAGGCCTGCCCTGACGAGTTAGAAACACAAACACAAACCAAACCCCCTGCAGCTGAACCCCTGACCTGAGAGAGAGCAGGAAGAAGCATTCCACTACCCCGAGGGATGGAGAGAGGGAGGGATGGATGGATGGAGGAAGAAGGAGGGAGAGAGAAGGGAGGAGGTGTACAGATCAGAGGGATAAATAATGTTTGGGATAGAGGGGGAATAAAGTGTTCCTCTGCCTTTTAATTGGGATGGAGAAGAAGAGAGAGGGGATGGGACAGAACATGCCTCAGCTGCAGGACAGAAAGAGAGAGAGAGAGAGAGAGAGAGAGAGAGAGAGAGAGAGAGAGAGAGAGAGAGAGAGACAGAGAGAGAGAGAGAGAGAGAGAGAGAGAGAGAGTGAGAGAGAGAGAGAGAGAGAGAGGGAGAGAGAGAGAGAGAGGGAGAGAGAGAGAGAGGGAGGGAGAGAGAGAGAGAGGGAGAGAGAGAGCGAGACAGAGAGAGAGAGAGAGAGAGAGAGAGAGAGAGAGAGAGAGAGAGAGAGAGAGAGAGAAATTCTCTCTGGCATGTGTAATTAATTAAGTTGGGTGGATCATACAGTACGTCCTGTTACTACAGGTAGCGTCTGCAAAGGCTCCTGGGTAAAAACCTGCTGGAAGGCCTTGTGTAGGCACAACGCACAGAGGAGGTCCTTACCTAAACACCTCCCACCCACTAGCACTGATAACCCTGTATGAGTCATCCCTCCCCATCCCACTATCCAGCCTGGTATCATAGACTAAACGCAGCATAGTAACGGTAAATCCAGGAAAGTATGTTGGTTGTTGTGGATGGATGGGTGGATGGATGGGTGGGTGGGTGGGTGGGTGGGTGGGTGGGTGGATGGGTGGGTGGATGGGTGGGTGGATGGGTGGGTGGGTGGGTGGGTGGGTGGGTGGGTGGATGGGTGGGTGGATGGGTGGATGGGTGGGCGCATAATGCGAATGTTTGGCAACCCAAAGGTTGCGTGTTCAAAACTTATCACTGACAACTTTTGCATTTTTGCTACTTTGCAACTACTTAGCATGTTAGCTAACCCGTTCCCTAACCTTAACCCTAACTCCTAACCCTAACCTTAACACTAACTTTAACCCCTAACCCTAAGCAACCTAGCTACCTAGCTAATGTTAGCTACAACAAATTGGAATTCGTAACATATCATCTGTTTTGCAAATTCGTAACTTATCATACTAATTGTAATTCGTAGCATATCATACAAAATGGATGACGGACATCCACAAACCAAGAAATACCATATGAAAGGTACTGGTGTGTTCTGGATTTACGTTACTATGTTACGTCTACCCCTGAGTCCAGGTTGCACCATTACCCTCATCTAAAGTGACACAAACCAACAGACTGGGCAGCCATATTAGCTTCTCAAGGCCAGACCACACTACCCCGAAGGAGAGACGAGTAGAGGAGAGTAGCGAACACCCCCCTCCTCTTCTCTACTCACTCTAAAGACTTTGGGGGGATTGAGTCTTACTTATTCCCAAAGCTCACACCGATCACTCTCTTCTCCCAACTCCAAGATCCCCCTCCCTCTCACTTCCCCTCCCACCTTCTCCCCTACGGGTTTGTGGTGTAGATCCACTGTGGACAATTGTAGCAATATGCAACCTTGAAATACAGAAATAAACACTTTTCCATGAACAAGGTCTAAATCATGTTGATGCACTCTGTAAGTAAACATTTTTGCAGTACTGTTTAAACTAGATGTTAGGAACACTGTGGACAATTGTAAGCAAGATGCAACCTTGAAATACAGAAATAAACACTTTTCCATGAACAAGGTCTAAATCATGTTTGATGCACTCTGTAAGTAAACATTTTTGCAGTACTGTTTAAACTAGATGTTAGGAACACTGTGGACAATTGTAAGCAAGATGCAACCTTGAAATACAGAAATAAACACTTTTCCATGAACAAGGTCTAAATCATGTTTGATGCACTCTGTAAGTAAACATTTTTGCAGTACTGTTTAAACTAGATGTTAGGAACACTGTGGACAATTGTAAGCAAGATGCAACCTTGAAATACAGAAATAAACACTTTTCCATGAACAAGGTCTAAATCATGTTTGATGCACTCTGTAAGTAAACATTTTTGCAGTACTGTTTAAACTAGATGTTAGGAACACTGTGGACAATTGTAAGCAAGATGCAACCTTGAAATACAGAAATAAACACTTTTCCATGAACAAGGTCTAAATCATGTTTGATGCACTCTGTAAGTAAACATTTTTGCAGTACTGTTTAAACTAGATGTTAGGAACACTGTGGACAATTGTAAGCAAGATGCAACCTTGAAATACAGAAATAAACACTTTTCCATGAACAAGGTCTAAATCATGTTTGATGCACTCTGTAAGTAAACATTTTTGCAGTACTGTTTAAACTAGATGTTAGGAACACTGTGGACAATTGTAAGCAAGATGCAACCTTGAAATACAGAAATAAACACTTTTCCATGAACAAGGTCTAAATCATGTTTGATGCACTCTGTAAGTAAACATTTTTGCAGTACTGTTTAAACTAGATGTTAGGAACACTGTGGACAATTGTAAGCAAGATGCAACCTTGAAATACAGAAATAAACACTTTTCCATGAACAAGGTCTAAATCATGTTTGATGCACTCTGTAAGTAAACATTTTTGCAGTACTGTTTAAACTAGATGTTAGGAACACTGTGGACAATTGTAAGCAAGATGCAACCTTGAAATACAGAAATAAACACTTTTCCATGAACAAGGTCTAAATCATGTTTGATGCACTCTGTAAGTAAACATTTTTGCAGTACTGTTTAAACTAGATGTTAGGAACACTGTGGACAATTGTAAGCAAGATGCAACCTTGAAATACAGAAATAAACACTTTTCCATGAACAAGGTCTAAATCATGTTTGATGCACTCTGTAAGTAAACATTTTTGCAGTACTGTTTAAACTAGATGTTAGGAACACTGTGGACAATTGTAAGCAAGATGCAACCTTGAAATACAGAAATAAACACTTTTCCATGAACAAGGTCTAAATCATGTTTGATGCACTCTGTAAGTAAACATTTTTGCAGTACTGTTTAAACTAGATGTTAGGAACACTGTGGACAATTGTAAGCAAGATGCAACCTTGAAATACAGAAATAAACACTTTTCCATGAACAAGGTCTAAATCATGTTTGATGCACTCTGTAAGTAAACATTTTTGCAGTACTGTTTAAACTAGATGTTAGGAACACTGTGGACAATTGTAAGCAAGATGCAACCTTGAAATACAGAAATAAACACTTTTCCATGAACAAGGTCTAAATCATGTTTGATGCACTCTGTAAGTAAACATTTTTGCAGTACTGTTTAAACTAGATGTTAGGAACACTGTGGACAATTGTAAGCAAGATGCAACCTTGAAATACAGAAATAAACACTTTTCCATGAACAAGGTCTAAATCATGTTTGATGCACTCTGTAAGTAAACATTTTTGCAGTACTGTTTAAACTAGATGTTAGGAACACTGTGGACAATTGTAAGCAAGATGCAACCTTGAAATACAGAAATAAACACTTTTCCATGAACAAGGTCTAAATCATGTTTGATGCACTCTGTAAGTAAACATTTTTGCAGTACTGTTTAAACTAGATGTTAGGAACACTGTGGACAATTGTAAGCAAGATGCAACCTTGAAATACAGAAATAAACACTTTTCCATGAACAAGGTCTAAATCATGTTTGATGCACTCTGTAAGTAAACATTTTTGCAGTACTGTTTAAACTAGATGTTAGGAACACTGTGGACAATTGTAAGCAAGATGCAACCTTGAAATACAGAAATAAACACTTTTCCATGAACAAGGTCTAAATCATGTTTGATGCACTCTGTAAGTAAACATTTTTGCAGTACTGTTTAAACTAGATGTTAGGAACACTGTGGACAATTGTAAGCAAGATGCAACCTTGAAATACAGAAATAAACACTTTTCCATGAACAAGGTCTAAATCATGTTTGATGCACTCTGTAAGTAAACATTTTTGCAGTACTGTTTAAACTAGATGTTAGGAACACTGTGGACAATTGTAAGCAAGATGCAACCTTGAAATACAGAAATAAACACTTTTCCATGAACAAGGTCTAAATCATGTTTGATGCACTCTGTAAGTAAACATTTTTGCAGTACTGTTTAAACTAGATGTTAGGAACACTGTGGACAATTGTAAGCAAGATGCAACCTTGAAATACAGAAATAAACACTTTTCCATGAACAAGGTCTAAATCATGTTTGATGCACTCTGTAAGTAAACATTTTTGCAGTACTGTTTAAACTAGATGTTAGGAACACTGTGGACAATTGTAAGCAAGATGCAACCTTGAAATACAGAAATAAACACTTTTCCATGAACAAGGTCTAAATCATGTTTGATGCACTCTGTAAGTAAACATTTTTGCAGTACTGTTTAAACTAGATGTTAGGAACACTGTGGACAATTGTAAGCAAGATGCAACCTTGAAATACAGAAATAAACACTTTTCCATGAACAAGGTCTAAATCATGTTTGATGCACTCTGTAAGTAAACATTTTTGCAGTACTGTTTAAACTAGATGTTAGGAACACTGTGGACAATTGTAAGCAAGATGCAACCTTGAAATACAGAAATAAACACTTTTCCATGAACAAGGTCTAAATCATGTTTGATGCACTCTGTAAGTAAACATTTTTGCAGTACTGTTTAAACTAGATGTTAGGAACACTGTGGACAATTGTAAGCAAGATGCAACCTTGAAATACAGAAATAAACACTTTTCCATGAACAAGGTCTAAATCATGTTTGATGCACTCTGTAAGTAAACATTTTTGCAGTACTGTTTAAACTAGATGTTAGGAACACTGTGGACAATTGTAAGCAAGATGCAACCTTGAAATACAGAAATAAACACTTTTCCATGAACAAGGTCTAAATCATGTTTGATGCACTCTGTAAGTAAACATTTTTGCAGTACTGTTTAAACTAGATGTTAGGAACACTGTGGACAATTGTAAGCAAGATGCAACCTTGAAATACAGAAATAAACACTTTTCCATGAACAAGGTCTAAATCATGTTTGATGCACTCTGTAAGTAAACATTTTTGCAGTACTGTTTAAACTAGATGTTAGGAACACTGTGGACAATTGTAAGCAAGATGCAACCTTGAAATACAGAAATAAACACTTTTCCATGAACAAGGTCTAAATCATGTTTGATGCACTCTGTAAGTAAACATTTTTGCAGTACTGTTTAAACTAGATGTTAGGAACACTGTGGACAATTGTAAGCAAGATGCAACCTTGAAATACAGAAATAAACACTTTTCCATGAACAAGGTCTAAATCATGTTTGATGCACTCTGTAAGTAAACATTTTTGCAGTACTGTTTAAACTAGATGTTAGGAACACTGTGGACAATTGTAAGCAAGATGCAACCTTGAAATACAGAAATAAACACTTTTCCATGAACAAGGTCTAAATCATGTTTGATGCACTCTGTAAGTAAACATTTTTGCAGTACTGTTTAAACTAGATGTTAGGAACACTGTGGACAATTGTAAGCAAGATGCAACCTTGAAATACAGAAATAAACACTTTTCCATGAACAAGGTCTAAATCATGTTTGATGCACTCTGTAAGTAAACATTTTTGCAGTACTGTTTAAACTAGATGTTAGGAACACTGTGGACAATTGTAAGCAAGATGCAACCTTGAAATACAGAAATAAACACTTTTCCATGAACAAGGTCTAAATCATGTTTGATGCACTCTGTAAGTAAACATTTTTGCAGTACTGTTTAAACTAGATGTTAGGAACACTGTGGACAATTGTAAGCAAGATGCAACCTTGAAATACAGAAATAAACACTTTTCCATGAACAAGGTCTAAATCATGTTTGATGCACTCTGTAAGTAAACATTTTTGCAGTACTGTTTAAACTAGATGTTAGGAACACTGTGGACAATTGTAAGCAAGATGCAACCTTGAAATACAGAAATAAACACTTTTCCATGAACAAGGTCTAAATCATGTTTGATGCACTCTGTAAGTAAACATTTTTGCAGTACTGTTTAAACTAGATGTTAGGAACACTGTGGACAATTGTAAGCAAGATGCAACCTTGAAATACAGAAATAAACACTTTTCCATGAACAAGGTCTAAATCATGTTTGATGCACTCTGTAAGTAAACATTTTTGCAGTACTGTTTAAACTAGATGTTAGGAACACTGTGGACAATTGTAAGCAAGATGCAACCTTGAAATACAGAAATAAACACTTTTCCATGAACAAGGTCTAAATCATGTTTGATGCACTCTGTAAGTAAACATTTTTGCAGTACTGTTTAAACTAGATGTTAGGAACACTGTGGACAATTGTAAGCAAGATGCAACCTTGAAATACAGAAATAAACACTTTTCCATGAACAAGGTCTAAATCATGTTTGATGCACTCTGTAAGTAAACATTTTTGCAGTACTGTTTAAACTAGATGTTAGGAACACTGTGGACAATTGTAAGCAAGATGCAACCTTGAAATACAGAAATAAACACTTTTCCATGAACAAGGTCTAAATCATGTTTGATGCACTCTGTAAGTAAACATTTTTGCAGTACTGTTTAAACTAGATGTTAGGAACACTGTGGACAATTGTAAGCAAGATGCAACCTTGAAATACAGAAATAAACACTTTTCCATGAACAAGGTCTAAATCATGTTTGATGCACTCTGTAAGTAAACATTTTTGCAGTACTGTTTAAACTAGATGTTAGGAACACTGTGGACAATTGTAAGCAAGATGCAACCTTGAAATACAGAAATAAACACTTTTCCATGAACAAGGTCTAAATCATGTTTGATGCACTCTGTAAGTAAACATTTTTGCAGTACTGTTTAAACTAGATGTTAGGAACACTGTGGACAATTGTAAGCAAGATGCAACCTTGAAATACAGAAATAAACACTTTTCCATGAACAAGGTCTAAATCATGTTTGATGCACTCTGTAAGTAAACATTTTTGCAGTACTGTTTAAACTAGATGTTAGGAACACTGTGGACAATTGTAAGCAAGATGCAACCTTGAAATACAGAAATAAACACTTTTCCATGAACAAGGTCTAAATCATGTTTGATGCACTCTGTAAGTAAACATTTTTGCAGTACTGTTTAAACTAGATGTTAGGAACACTGTGGACAATTGTAAGCAAGATGCAACCTTGAAATACAGAAATAAACACTTTTCCATGAACAAGGTCTAAATCATGTTTGATGCACTCTGTAAGTAAACATTTTTGCAGTACTGTTTAAACTAGATGTTAGGAACACTGTGGACAATTGTAAGCAAGATGCAACCTTGAAATACAGAAATAAACACTTTTCCATGAACAAGGTCTAAATCATGTTTGATGCACTCTGTAAGTAAACATTTTTGCAGTACTGTTTAAACTAGATGTTAGGAACACTGTGGACAATTGTAAGCAAGATGCAACCTTGAAATACAGAAATAAACACTTTTCCATGAACAAGGTCTAAATCATGTTTGATGCACTCTGTAAGTAAACATTTTTGCAGTACTGTTTAAACTAGATGTTAGGAACACTGTGGACAATTGTAAGCAAGATGCAACCTTGAAATACAGAAATAAACACTTTTCCATGAACAAGGTCTAAATCATGTTTGATGCACTCTGTAAGTAAACATTTTTGCAGTACTGTTTAAACTAGATGTTAGGAACACTGTGGACAATTGTAAGCAAGATGCAACCTTGAAATACAGAAATAAACACTTTTCCATGAACAAGGTCTAAATCATGTTTGATGCACTCTGTAAGTAAACATTTTTGCAGTACTGTTTAAACTAGATGTTAGGAACACTGTGGACAATTGTAAGCAAGATGCAACCTTGAAATACAGAAATAAACACTTTTCCATGAACAAGGTCTAAATCATGTTTGATGCACTCTGTAAGTAAACATTTTTGCAGTACTGTTTAAACTAGATGTTAGGAACACTGTGGACAATTGTAAGCAAGATGCAACCTTGAAATACAGAAATAAACACTTTTCCATGAACAAGGTCTAAATCATGTTTGATGCACTCTGTAAGTAAACATTTTTGCAGTACTGTTTAAACTAGATGTTAGGAACACTGTGGACAATTGTAAGCAAGATGCAACCTTGAAATACAGAAATAAACACTTTTCCATGAACAAGGTCTAAATCATGTTTGATGCACTCTGTAAGTAAACATTTTTGCAGTACTGTTTAAACTAGATGTTAGGAACACTGTGGACAATTGTAAGCAAGATGCAACCTTGAAATACAGAAATAAACACTTTTCCATGAACAAGGTCTAAATCATGTTTGATGCACTCTGTAAGTAAACATTTTTGCAGTACTGTTTAAACTAGATGTTAGGAACACTGTGGACAATTGTAAGCAAGATGCAACCTTGAAATACAGAAATAAACACTTTTCCATGAACAAGGTCTAAATCATGTTTGATGCACTCTGTAAGTAAACATTTTTGCAGTACTGTTTAAACTAGATGTTAGGAACACTGTGGACAATTGTAAGCAAGATGCAACCTTGAAATACAGAAATAAACACTTTTCCATGAACAAGGTCTAAATCATGTTTGATGCACTCTGTAAGTAAACATTTTTGCAGTACTGTTTAAACTAGATGTTAGGAACACTGTGGACAATTGTAAGCAAGATGCAACCTTGAAATACAGAAATAAACACTTTTCCATGAACAAGGTCTAAATCATGTTTGATGCACTCTGTAAGTAAACATTTTTGCAGTACTGTTTAAACTAGATGTTAGGAACACTGTGGACAATTGTAAGCAAGATGCAACCTTGAAATACAGAAATAAACACTTTTCCATGAACAAGGTCTAAATCATGTTTGATGCACTCTGTAAGTAAACATTTTTGCAGTACTGTTTAAACTAGATGTTAGGAACACTGTGGACAATTGTAAGCAAGATGCAACCTTGAAATACAGAAATAAACACTTTTCCATGAACAAGGTCTAAATCATGTTTGATGCACTCTGTAAGTAAACATTTTTGCAGTACTGTTTAAACTAGATGTTAGGAACACTGTGGACAATTGTAAGCAAGATGCAACCTTGAAATACAGAAATAAACACTTTTCCATGAACAAGGTCTAAATCATGTTTGATGCACTCTGTAAGTAAACATTTTTGCAGTACTGTTTAAACTAGATGTTAGGAACACTGTGGACAATTGTAAGCAAGATGCAACCTTGAAATACAGAAATAAACACTTTTCCATGAACAAGGTCTAAATCATGTTTGATGCACTCTGTAAGTAAACATTTTTGCAGTACTGTTTAAACTAGATGTTAGGAACACTGTGGACAATTGTAAGCAAGATGCAACCTTGAAATACAGAAATAAACACTTTTCCATGAACAAGGTCTAAATCATGTTTGATGCACTCTGTAAGTAAACATTTTTGCAGTACTGTTTAAACTAGATGTTAGGAACACTGTGGACAATTGTAAGCAAGATGCAACCTTGAAATACAGAAATAAACACTTTTCCATGAACAAGGTCTAAATCATGTTTGATGCACTCTGTAAGTAAACATTTTTGCAGTACTGTTTAAACTAGATGTTAGGAACACTGTGGACAATTGTAAGCAAGATGCAACCTTGAAATACAGAAATAAACACTTTTCCATGAACAAGGTCTAAATCATGTTTGATGCACTCTGTAAGTAAACATTTTTGCAGTACTGTTTAAACTAGATGTTAGGAACACTGTGGACAATTGTAAGCAAGATGCAACCTTGAAATACAGAAATAAACACTTTTCCATGAACAAGGTCTAAATCATGTTTGATGCACTCTGTAAGTAAACATTTTTGCAGTACTGTTTAAACTAGATGTTAGGAACACTGTGGACAATTGTAAGCAAGATGCAACCTTGAAATACAGAAATAAACACTTTTCCATGAACAAGGTCTAAATCATGTTTGATGCACTCTGTAAGTAAACATTTTTGCAGTACTGTTTAAACTAGATGTTAGGAACACTGTGGACAATTGTAAGCAAGATGCAACCTTGAAATACAGAAATAAACACTTTTCCATGAACAAGGTCTAAATCATGTTTGATGCACTCTGTAAGTAAACATTTTTGCAGTACTGTTTAAACTAGATGTTAGGAACACTGTGGACAATTGTAAGCAAGATGCAACCTTGAAATACAGAAATAAACACTTTTCCATGAACAAGGTCTAAATCATGTTTGATGCACTCTGTAAGTAAACATTTTTGCAGTACTGTTTAAACTAGATGTTAGGAACACTGTGGACAATTGTAAGCAAGATGCAACCTTGAAATACAGAAATAAACACTTTTCCATGAACAAGGTCTAAATCATGTTTGATGCACTCTGTAAGTAAACATTTTTGCAGTACTGTTTAAACTAGATGTTAGGAACACTGTGGACAATTGTAAGCAAGATGCAACCTTGAAATACAGAAATAAACACTTTTCCATGAACAAGGTCTAAATCATGTTTGATGCACTCTGTAAGTAAACATTTTTGCAGTACTGTTTAAACTAGATGTTAGGAACACTGTGGACAATTGTAAGCAAGATGCAACCTTGAAATACAGAAATAAACACTTTTCCATGAACAAGGTCTAAATCATGTTTGATGCACTCTGTAAGTAAACATTTTTGCAGTACTGTTTAAACTAGATGTTAGGAACACTGTGGACAATTGTAAGCAAGATGCAACCTTGAAATACAGAAATAAACACTTTTCCATGAACAAGGTCTAAATCATGTTTGATGCACTCTGTAAGTAAACATTTTTGCAGTACTGTTTAAACTAGATGTTAGGAACACTGTGGACAATTGTAAGCAAGATGCAACCTTGAAATACAGAAATAAACACTTTTCCATGAACAAGGTCTAAATCATGTTTGATGCACTCTGTAAGTAAACATTTTTGCAGTACTGTTTAAACTAGATGTTAGGAACACTGTGGACAATTGTAAGCAAGATGCAACCTTGAAATACAGAAATAAACACTTTTCCATGAACAAGGTCTAAATCATGTTTGATGCACTCTGTAAGTAAACATTTTTGCAGTACTGTTTAAACTAGATGTTAGGAACACTGTGGACAATTGTAAGCAAGATGCAACCTTGAAATACAGAAATAAACACTTTTCCATGAACAAGGTCTAAATCATGTTTGATGCACTCTGTAAGTAAACATTTTTGCAGTACTGTTTAAACTAGATGTTAGGAACACTGTGGACAATTGTAAGCAAGATGCAACCTTGAAATACAGAAATAAACACTTTTCCATGAACAAGGTCTAAATCATGTTTGATGCACTCTGTAAGTAAACATTTTTGCAGTACTGTTTAAACTAGATGTTAGGAACACTGTGGACAATTGTAAGCAAGATGCAACCTTGAAATACAGAAATAAACACTTTTCCATGAACAAGGTCTAAATCATGTTTGATGCACTCTGTAAGTAAACATTTTTGCAGTACTGTTTAAACTAGATGTTAGGAACACTGTGGACAATTGTAAGCAAGATGCAACCTTGAAATACAGAAATAAACACTTTTCCATGAACAAGGTCTAAATCATGTTTGATGCACTCTGTAAGTAAACATTTTTGCAGTACTGTTTAAACTAGATGTTAGGAACACTGTGGACAATTGTAAGCAAGATGCAACCTTGAAATACAGAAATAAACACTTTTCCATGAACAAGGTCTAAATCATGTTTGATGCACTCTGTAAGTAAACATTTTTGCAGTACTGTTTAAACTAGATGTTAGGAACACTGTGGACAATTGTAAGCAAGATGCAACCTTGAAATACAGAAATAAACACTTTTCCATGAACAAGGTCTAAATCATGTTTGATGCACTCTGTAAGTAAACATTTTTGCAGTACTGTTTAAACTAGATGTTAGGAACACTGTGGACAATTGTAAGCAAGATGCAACCTTGAAATACAGAAATAAACACTTTTCCATGAACAAGGTCTAAATCATGTTTGATGCACTCTGTAAGTAAACATTTTTGCAGTACTGTTTAAACTAGATGTTAGGAACACTGTGGACAATTGTAAGCAAGATGCAACCTTGAAATACAGAAATAAACACTTTTCCATGAACAAGGTCTAAATCATGTTTGATGCACTCTGTAAGTAAACATTTTTGCAGTACTGTTTAAACTAGATGTTAGGAACACTGTGGACAATTGTAAGCAAGATGCAACCTTGAAATACAGAAATAAACACTTTTCCATGAACAAGGTCTAAATCATGTTTGATGCACTCTGTAAGTAAACATTTTTGCAGTACTGTTTAAACTAGATGTTAGGAACACTGTGGACAATTGTAAGCAAGATGCAACCTTGAAATACAGAAATAAACACTTTTCCATGAACAAGGTCTAAATCATGTTTGATGCACTCTGTAAGTAAACATTTTTGCAGTACTGTTTAAACTAGATGTTAGGAACACTGTGGACAATTGTAAGCAAGATGCAACCTTGAAATACAGAAATAAACACTTTTCCATGAACAAGGTCTAAATCATGTTTGATGCACTCTGTAAGTAAACATTTTTGCAGTACTGTTTAAACTAGATGTTAGGAACACTGTGGACAATTGTAAGCAAGATGCAACCTTGAAATACAGAAATAAACACTTTTCCATGAACAAGGTCTAAATCATGTTTGATGCACTCTGTAAGTAAACATTTTTGCAGTACTGTTTAAACTAGATGTTAGGAACACTGTGGACAATTGTAAGCAAGATGCAACCTTGAAATACAGAAATAAACACTTTTCCATGAACAAGGTCTAAATCATGTTTGATGCACTCTGTAAGTAAACATTTTTGCAGTACTGTTTAAACTAGATGTTAGGAACACTGTGGACAATTGTAAGCAAGATGCAACCTTGAAATACAGAAATAAACACTTTTCCATGAACAAGGTCTAAATCATGTTTGATGCACTCTGTAAGTAAACATTTTTGCAGTACTGTTTAAACTAGATGTTAGGAACACTGTGGACAATTGTAAGCAAGATGCAACCTTGAAATACAGAAATAAACACTTTTCCATGAACAAGGTCTAAATCATGTTTGATGCACTCTGTAAGTAAACATTTTTGCAGTACTGTTTAAACTAGATGTTAGGAACACTGTGGACAATTGTAAGCAAGATGCAACCTTGAAATACAGAAATAAACACTTTTCCATGAACAAGGTCTAAATCATGTTTGATGCACTCTGTAAGTAAACATTTTTGCAGTACTGTTTAAACTAGATGTTAGGAACACTGTGGACAATTGTAAGCAAGATGCAACCTTGAAATACAGAAATAAACACTTTTCCATGAACAAGGTCTAAATCATGTTTGATGCACTCTGTAAGTAAACATTTTTGCAGTACTGTTTAAACTAGATGTTAGGAACACTGTGGACAATTGTAAGCAAGATGCAACCTTGAAATACAGAAATAAACACTTTTCCATGAACAAGGTCTAAATCATGTTTGATGCACTCTGTAAGTAAACATTTTTGCAGTACTGTTTAAACTAGATGTTAGGAACACTGTGGACAATTGTAAGCAAGATGCAACCTTGAAATACAGAAATAAACACTTTTCCATGAACAAGGTCTAAATCATGTTTGATGCACTCTGTAAGTAAACATTTTTGCAGTACTGTTTAAACTAGATGTTAGGAACACTGTGGACAATTGTAAGCAAGATGCAACCTTGAAATACAGAAATAAACACTTTTCCATGAACAAGGTCTAAATCATGTTTGATGCACTCTGTAAGTAAACATTTTTGCAGTACTGTTTAAACTAGATGTTAGGAACACTGTGGACAATTGTAAGCAAGATGCAACCTTGAAATACAGAAATAAACACTTTTCCATGAACAAGGTCTAAATCATGTTTGATGCACTCTGTAAGTAAACATTTTTGCAGTACTGTTTAAACTAGATGTTAGGAACACTGTGGACAATTGTAAGCAAGATGCAACCTTGAAATACAGAAATAAACACTTTTCCATGAACAAGGTCTAAATCATGTTTGATGCACTCTGTAAGTAAACATTTTTGCAGTACTGTTTAAACTAGATGTTAGGAACACTGTGGACAATTGTAAGCAAGATGCAACCTTGAAATACAGAAATAAACACTTTTCCATGAACAAGGTCTAAATCATGTTTGATGCACTCTGTAAGTAAACATTTTTGCAGTACTGTTTAAACTAGATGTTAGGAACACTGTGGACAATTGTAAGCAAGATGCAACCTTGAAATACAGAAATAAACACTTTTCCATGAACAAGGTCTAAATCATGTTTGATGCACTCT
>NC_034174.2:29810675-29813175 GCF_002021735.2 Oncorhynchus kisutch | reverse complement strand
AGAACCACTCTTCTACTAATGCAATTTCACATCCAGAACTCTCACACAGGAGACAAAATCATTTCAAGTGGTGTCGGGATTTAAACACACAAAGGGAAATGATATTAAAACGATAAAAGGTATTCACTCTGTAGGTTACGTTGGCGTTTCACAAGAGCGCCGGTAAATATGTTAAAGATGTTTCCTGTCCCAGTTTTGGAAAGAGGTGTTTCTGGGTAATTAAAATATAATTGTGGAGCGTATCCGATTCCTTCTCTCCTCCACAGATCTCCCTCTTTTTCTCTCTCGTTCTCTCTATCTTTTTAATTGCCTCTGTTTCCTGTCTCAGCTAGCTGACTGTTTAAACGTAACATTTTAAACAGAACACAGTAATCAAAGCACAGAGTATGTTTCTAGACCAGAAACACAGAGCTTTGTTTATCAAGTCCTCTGTTAATCCCAATTCAAATAATATTCAAATACAGCTATTGTTTAATTTACGGCAATCTTTTTTAAAAATCATTTTTTTTAATCTTGTTGCATCTTTGCAGCATTTAATTCCCATATGATTGGGGATATGTATACATTTTGGTGTTCAGATGTAGGTTATATTTTCCTCTTTTGTGCGATTGAACACAAACATATAGTACATCTCAGAGGAGGAGCCGAATAGACAGACAACTGGTGGAAAAAGTCTGTTCCAAACAGTTAGTTTGAATTGATCTGAAACCTACTGTATCTATAACCCATTTTATTCACCTGTGGTGTAATAACCCTCCAGCTACAGAAACTCAGCTCGTCTTCAGCTACCAAACCTACCAGCAGCACTACATCTTTAAACATCCCCCTTCTCTTTCTCTCTCCTCTCTGCTTCTTCTCCCTGGGTGAAGGGTAAGTGACACGTTAGACAGGCACAGAAAAGGAGTCAATATCCTCAGGAGGCCTGGGAGGATTAGAAAATGTCACTTTCTCTCTGCAGACGGAGAGGGCCAACACTGGAGCACACACACTCCCTGGTTCCTCATCATATCTTCCTGTCTACAGTATGTTCAGACCTAACAGCATTTTTACCACAAGAAAATAATCTCCAATGTAGTAAGTGATGCTGGTAAATATACGTTCAACTCACCATACACACAGTACAGTTGGAATAAGGTGAGCACTCAAACGCACACAAAATACTGTAAACACACTCCTGTGTCTCGGTGCCAATCTGTGACGTCTCTTGAGTGTTGAGGTTTTCTATTAAAACTATAGAAAGGGGAAGAGTTCACATTATCTAAGAAAATTCCAATTAACACTCTCCCCCACAGTAATTAGCTATTAAAATAGCTAATGAACAAACCCCAAACCCCAACGAGACGCCACCGCAACGCAGCTCTATAATTAATTCTACAATCACAACCATCTCCCACATAAAGGAATGTGATAATACGTTTGATGAAATGGACAGAACCAACAAAATGATGTTATGTAAATAAAGTGTCAATAAGTGTAAATAGAACACTGTCCGTCTGCGCGCATGAAGCTTAAGCCGCTTCTGCTTTTGTTTTCCTCTCATCCATTTATTCTCTCACTCTCTTATTCTGTTGTTCCTCCCTTCGGCCGTCTGACAGAGGGAAAAGTAGCGAGGAGACATTAAAGAAGGAGATGACTACTGTAGACAGGAGGGAGGGAGAGAGGGGAGGGAGGGAGGGAGGGAGGGAGGGAGGGAGGGAGGGAGGGAGGGACAAGGACCTTCTCACACAGAACTAATTAATAGATAGCTTGTTGAAGTTACTGTCACACACATTTCCAAACACACATACACACTTTTTGTAACACTCACACTTACAGTCATACACATCAAAACAAACAGATAGCATTAATATACTCAGGTTTATTAAAGGGGGAAGCTGGGCTCTGCACACACACACACACACTTCAGCTCCTCAGAGCGATAACACGTTTATTACTAACTGTAAACGAGTGCACACCCAATTAAAGAGAGGAGAGAGAAAATCCAAGAATTAGCTTGTTAAGCTGGGAGAGAGAGAGAAAGAGAGAGAGAGAGAGAGAGAGAGAGAGAGAGAGAGAGAGAGAGAGAAAGAGAGAGAGAGAGGGGGGGGGGGAATAAAAGGAGATGAACTAGAAAGAGGAAAAGAAGAATTCAAGCCTCCAATCTGTCTGTCACTCATTAACTGTAGCTGGGTCAGTTCTTCCACCGCAAGAAGCAAACAGACACGCCCCTTGCCCTCTTTTTCTCCTTTATGTCTTTTTTTTTACAGGGGCTTCTTGGCCCCACAGTAACGTCAGGGGCTTCTTGGCCCCACAGTAACGTCAGGGGCTTCTTGGCCCCACAGTAACGTCAGGGGCTTCTTGGCCCCACAGTAACGTCAGGGGCTTCTTGGCCCCACAGTAACGTCAGGGGCTTCTTGGCCCCACAGTAACGTCAGGGGCTTCTTGGCCCCACAGTAACGTCAGTGCAGCACCTATTAAAACAGCATGTGTCCCAGCCTGCTGCACACACACACACACCACA
>NC_034174.2:29685675-29808175 GCF_002021735.2 Oncorhynchus kisutch | reverse complement strand
TCTGAAAGGAAACATAAAGTTGATTACCTGTTGTTGTGAGGAGGGTGACCAGTAGGACCGGAGAACATGGAAGGAATAAAGAGAAAACAGTCATTAGAAAGTGAAAGATAGTGTATCTCTGGCACAGTGCTTGAGTCATGTCATTATGTCCTTCAGTAGAGACGTGTGTGTCCCGGAGGACTAACTCCTCCCTCAGTCTCTTTCTCCTTAGACTGGACCAGAGTCTCACATTTCACCTCAGTCTCTTTCTCCTTAGACTGGACCAGAGGCTCACATTTCACCTCAGTCTCTTTCTCCTTAGACTGGACCAGAGGTTCACATTTCACCAGAAGATAAGTTCAGTTTTGAAAAGTTACAACAAATACACGATACAATTGTTGTTGTTTTCCCGGATATCTGCTAAACTACTTTAACTCTTGTAATACTTATAGCTATTGAATGCATAGCTAGGCGTGGGGCTATTGGTTTCTGTGGGGTTGTGAATATGGAGAAGTCTTATATTGAATAGGAGATGAAGCGCAAATGGAATAGGTTTACTCTACTCTACTCTACCATAATCTACTCTACTCTACTCTACCATAATCTACTCTACTCTACCATAATCTACTCTACTCTACTCTACCATAATCTACTCTACTCTACCATAATCTACTCTACTCTACCATAATCTACTCTACTCTACCATAATCTACTCTACTCTACTCCACCATACTCTACTCTACTCTACTCTACTCTACTCTACTCTACTCTACTCTACTCTACTCTACCATAATCTACTCTACTCTACCATAATCTACTCTACTCTACCATAATCTACTCTACTCTACCATAATCTACTCTACTCTACTCCACCATAATCTACTCTACTCTACTCTACCATAATCTACTCTACTCTACCATAATCTACTCTACTCTACTCTACCATACTCTACTCTACCATACTCTACTCTACTCTACCATAATATACTCTACTCTACTCTAACATAATCTACTCTACCATACTCTACTCTACTCTACCATACTCTACTCTACCATAATCTACTCTACTCTACCATAATCTACTCTACCACAATCTACTCTACTCTACTCTACCATACTCTACTCTACTCTACTCTACTCTACTCTACTCTACTCTACCATACTCTACTCTACTCTACTCTACTCTACCATAATCTACTCTACTCTACTCTATTCTATTCTACTCTATTCTACTCTGGGGCTATTGGTTTTTGTGGGTTTGTGAATATGGAGAAGTCTTATATTGAATAGGAGATGAAGCGCATATGGAATAGGTTTACTCTACTCTACTCTACTCTACTCTACTCTACTCTACTCTACCATAATCTACTCTACTCTACTCTACTCTACTCTACCATACTCTACCCTACTCTACTCTACCATAATCTACTCTACTCTACCATAATCTACTCTACTCTACTCTACTCTACCATACTCTACTCTACCATACTCTACTCTACTCTACCATAATCTACTCTACCATAATCTACTCTACTCTACCATACTCTACTCTACTCTACTCTACCATACTCTACTCTACCATAATCTACTCTACTCTATTCAACTCTACTCTACTCTACCATAATCTACTCTACTCTACTCTCCTCTATTCTATTCTACTCTATTCTATGCTACGCTACACTACACACACACACACACACACATAAACACACACGACCACTGAGCCCTGACCATTCTGCTACTCACTCCATCCCTCCCACTTTAGACATGTCAATCACAGCTCCCCTCTCTGTTACTCTGGCCCCTCCCCAAACACTGTGTGTGTGTGTGTGTGTGTGTGTGTGTGTGTGTGTGTGTGTGTGTGTGTGTGTGTGTGTGTGTGTGTGTGTGTGTGTCTGTCTGTGTAGCCAGACTGGCTTCACAGCTTCACTTTGACACCCTCCAAGCCTCAGTCGCCTCTGAGACACAGTGGAGACACAGAGACTGTGTGTGTCTGTGTAGTCCACAAACAGAGCATGGCCGATGGATCCTAGGGGCCCTGTTCTACCAGTGCACAAACAAAAGCCTTCCATTACTTGTGTGTGGTTGTGTATGTGTACAGTGTGTGTGTACAGTATGTGTGTGTGTTGTGTGCGTGTGTGTGTGTGTGTGTGTGTGTGTGTGTGTGTGTGTGTGTGTGTGTGTGTGTGTGTGTGTGTGTGTGTGTGTGTGTGTGTGTGTGTGTGTGTGTGTGTGTGTGTGTGTGTGTGTGTGTGTGTGATGAGAGTCGAAACGAGCGGAGGACACAAAGACAGGAGAAGACTGTGGAATGTTTGCACTCCAGGGTCCAGAGGCCAGTGTGTGTGTGTGTGTGTGTGTGTGTGTGTGTGTGTGTGTGTGTGTGTGTGTGTGTGTTCAGGCTGCGGCTGCCTCTGGGAAAATAACACCACCTTATTTACCGACCCCTCCACCAAACACACACAACCTCCTTAGTCAAAGACAGAGCTCACCTCAGCATGGACAAGACAAGAAGAGACAGACAGAGTTATGTACATTCTGTAGACTGTAAGGGAGGGATAGAACTGTTCAATAGGAACCCGCTGGATTGGATCCAAGGTTGAAGGCCGAGCCAACAGCCCTGGTTCTATTCACAATTGTACAAATTATAGTAGAATGCACAACAACAACATTGGGCAAAAAAAACAACAACAGAAAGGATGCTACGACATTGCAAACTATCTCTCCTGAGGTAAAGATACTCAGATACACTCAGGATATGTTCCCTCGTGGAATGTGTCAGCGAGGCATTTCATTTGATTGGTACTTGAGAGCTGCTGGCGTGGCCAATCATACGAGTCGGCAGGGGATAACCTGTGTGATGTGTGTGTGTGGGTTACCTGTGTGTGTAAATTGAGCTAATCTGTAAGCCATATGCCACTCTCTCTCTAGTGCCAAACCCCCCACCCTCGTCTGTCCCACCCCTCGCTTGGCACAAGAACACACACACACACAGTGCCAGTGAGGGGCTCCCTCCACTTCATTAGGAAAGTAAACACAAGTGGTGTCTGAAGTGGCTAATTAGAGCTAATTACTCCCTGCTCGTTACTAATGCAAATTAGATTACGCTGCTTAACTTCCTCGTGTCCACAACGCCTCTGTTAATTGAGGCCTTTTGAAATTAAATTACCCGCTAATTAGCATATCAAAACCATTAATTCTGTGCCAGGAAGAAAAAAAACACAACAACAAATGCCAAGTTTTACTAATGAGTTTTGCTAATTGAATATGTACACTCAATACCGAGGTGGGTGCCAGAACTGCCTATTCAGCCAATTCTCAACAACTCTGTGTGTGTGTGTGTGTGTGTGTGTGTGTGTGTGCGTGTGTGCGTGTGTGTGTGTGTGTGTGTGCGTGTGTGCGTGTGTGTGTGTGTGTGTGTGTGTGTGAGTGCGTGTGTGCATATGTGTGTGTGTGTGTGTGCGTCCGTGTGTGTAACCAGCTGTATAGTAAAACACCACACAACGGAAGAGCGGCACATAACTTAAGGAACCATTCCATTTCTCCAAACGGTTTGTCAATATTTCCCTGTGAACTCAACACCATTGATCTACAGCACTGAGAGAGAAAATGCAGAAGAGAGAGAGAAACAGAGAGAGTGAGCAAGTGAGTGAGTGAGTGAGTGAGAGAGAGAGAGGGGGGGGGGGTAGAGAGGCTGGGGACCTATTCAGCTAATGAATATACAGGAGGGAAATATTACCACAAACACAATACTTTACCCTGATATAATTACATGGTCTAAGCACATAAACACACAAAAACATATACACCTGGGTTTGAAGTTGCTTTCTGATACAATGAGTCAGAGGGTATCTGGACTGAGCTTTAAAAGCTACATCTCCTCAGAGGGATAGTGGGTATAAAGGCTGTAAGCTGCCTTTGAAACAAAGAAGTACAGCATATCTGTAGTGTTCTAGACCCCCTGCTAGGTAGTGCTCCTACACCCTAACCATATCAGACAAACTAACACATCACCTACGCTACCTACCGTACCTGGCCAATTCAAGGAAAACACACAGACTTTTTCTAACACAATCCAATTAAAGCCATAGGATTAATAGTCAAGCTGTTCGTCTCCCTCCTCCCTACTCAAAGCTAAAGTTATGTCTGATAAAGGCCAACTGTAAACTTTTCAGAAGTCAAGAGAGTATTCAGGTATGTTCTGGTTCTACCTACCTAGTGGCTATGATACCAGAACAGAACAGAAGAGCAATTGAGAGCCTAGAGCCATTAGATGTTTTAATCTACGGCTGAAATAAAAAATAATTAACTTCAAATGTAATTCAAATCCCCTACCCTTTCCTTAAATATCTATCCAATCAAGATGGCTGAAAAGCTTTATTCAGGTTGGTTGCTATAAAAGTTTCATCTTATTACACTTTCCAACTTCTCATTTTAACACCACTGTAATGGAAGATGAAAAAATGAATAGTGAAATTGAGAGGTAGCCTTACAAAAAAATTAAATAACCATGATAATTAGATGTAAAGATATTATAATTCCTTTAAGGGGATGCATAGAATCTGCTGCTCTACAATATTTGCCCTAATTGCTAGAATTATCATATTAACCAGTTACCATTTGACTAAGTTGATTAAAAAATTGATTATTCGTCTATTTCTTTTAGGACTTTCTTAATCAAAATCTAACATCCTTGAAAAATTAATTCGAAGGAGCTCTTATCAGTTAATTAAATCAGGTTGGAAGTCATTTTTTCTGCGCGGCGTGATTAGGGCCCGCTCTGTTCTCCTCTGTTCAGACACCATAACGCGAGAGGAAACTTCTCACTGGCTCATCAAACATGCACAACCAGAAGAATAGAATTTCTTTAAAGGGACGTCTTTTTTCTTCCCCAAACCTCTGCCTTTCTGATAAATGGTACTATACCCAATAGATCTCTCTTTCTCCTCAACACATTCTCATTAACGCCCAGGAAAAATATAAAGAGAGGGGAGGGGAGAGAGTAAGAGAAAAGAGAGGGGAGGGGAGAGAGTAAGAGAAAAGAGAGGGGAGGGGAGAGAGTAAGAGAAAAGAGAGGGGAGAGGAGGGGAGAGAGTAAGAGAAAAGAGAGGGGAGAGGAAGGGAGAGAGTAAGAGAAAAGAGGGGAGGGGAGGAGAGAGAGTAAGAGAAAAGAGAGAGGAGGGGAGGAGAGCGAGTAAGAGAAAAGAGAGGGGAGGAGAGGAGAGGAGAGAGAGTAAGAGAAAAGAGAGGGGAGGGGAGGAAAGAGAATAAGAGAAAGAGAGGGGAGGGGAGGGGAGGGGGAGGGGAGGGGAGGGGAGGGGAGGGGAGGGGAGGGGAGGGGAGGGGAGGGGGGGGAGGGGACGGGGAGGGGAGGGAGGAGTAAGAGAAAAGAGAGGGGAGGGGAGGGAAGGGTAGGAGAGAGAGTAAGAGAAAAGAGAGAGGAGGGGAGGGGACAGAGTAAGAGAAAAGAGAGGGGAGGGGAGGGGAGAGAGTAAGAGAAAAGAGAGGGGAGAGGAGGGGAGAGAGTAAGAGAAAAGAGGGGAGGGGAGGGGAGAGAGTAAGAGAAAAGAGAGAGGAGGGGAGGGGACAGAGTAAGAGAAAAGAGAGGGGAGAGGAGGGGAGATAGTAAGAGAAAAGAGAGGGGAGAGGAGGGGAGAGAGTAAGAGAAAAGAGGGGAGGGGAGGGGAGAGGAGTAAGAGAAAAGACGGGAGGGAAGGGGAGAGAGTAAGAGAAAGAGAGGGGAGGGGAGGGGGAGAGTAAGAGAAAAGAGAGGGAGGGGAGGGGAGAGAGTAAGAGAAAAGAGGGGAGGGGAGGGGAGAGAGTAAGAGAAAAGAGAGGGGAGAGGAGGGGAGAGAGTAAGAGAAAAGAGGGGAGGGGGAGAGAGTAAGAGAAAAGAGGGGAGGGTTAGGGGAGAGAGTAAGAGAAAAGAGAGGGGAGAAAAAAGGGTCAGAGGGGGAAGAGAGAGAGAGAACCAGAGGGGAATGAGAGAGATGGAGAGAGAACGGGACCTGGGGTAGAGAGAAAGAAACACTGTGATAGAGACATGGAGACAGGATAGGTAAAAAAGAATGACAGAGGAAGATAGGGAGCAAGGGAAAAGGGAAAGATGGATAGAGAGAGGGGGCTTGGTTTGAGAACATTGAGGGTTTAAACACACACACCCCGGATGACAGCCTTGGGTAGGCCTGACAGACTTAACATGTACATCTGGAGCTAAAACCAGAGCTACTGTTTCTACAGACACACAATCTCTCATGTCCTACTCCTAACATTTAAACACAGCTTTATCATGTCCTACTCCTAACATTTAAACACAGCTTCATCATGTCCTACTCCTAACATTTAAACACAGCTTCATCATGTCCTACTCCTAACATTTAAACACAGCTTCATCATGTCCTACTCCTAACATTTAAACACAGCTTCATCATGTCCTACTCCTAACATTTTAACACAGCTTCATCATGTCCTACTCCTAACATTTTAACACAGCTTCATCATGTCCTAATCCTAACATTTAAACACAGCTTCATCATGTCCTACTACTAACATTTAAATACAGCTTCATCATGTCGTACTCCTAACATTTAAACACAGCTTCATCATGTCCTACTCCTAACATTTTAACACAGGTTCATCATGTCCTACTCCTAACATTTAAACACAGGTTCATCATGTCCTACTCCTAACATTTAAACACAGGTTCATCATGTCCTACTCCTAACATTTAAACACAGGTTCATCATGTCCTACTCCTAACACTTAAACACAGCTTCATCATGTCCTACTCCTAACACTTAAAGACAGGTTCATCATGTCCTACTCCTAACACTTAAACACAGGTTCATCATGTCCTACTCCTAACACTTAAACACAGGTTCATCAAGTCCTACTCCTAACACTTAAAGACAGGTTCATCATGTCCTACTCCTAACACTTAAACACAGGTTCATCATGTCCTACTCCTAACACTTAAACACAGGTTCATCATGTCCTACTCCTAACACTTAAACACAGGTTCATCATGTCCTACTCCTAACACTTAGTTCATCATGTCCTACTCCTAACACTTAGTTCATCATGTCCTACTCCTAACACTTAGTTCATCATGTCCTACTCCTAACACTTAGTTCATCATGTCCTACTCCTAACACTTAAACACAGGTTCATCATGTCCTACTCCTAACACTTAAACACAGGTTCATCATGTCCTACTCCTAACACTTAAACACAGGTTCATCATGTCCTACTCCTAACACTTAGTTCATCATGTCCTACTCCTAACACTTAGTTCATCATGTCCTACTCCTAACACTTAGTTCATCATGTCCTACTCCTAACACTTAGTTCATCATGTCCTACTCCTAACACTTAACACAGGTTCATCATGTCCTACTCCTAACACTTAAACACAGGTTCATCATGTCCTACTCCTAACACTTAAACACAGGTTCATCATGTCCTACTCCTAACACTTAGTTCATCATGTCCTACTCCTAACACTTAGTTCATCATGTCCTACTCCTAACACTTAGTTCATCATGTCCTACTCCTAACACTTAGTTCATCATGTCCTACTCCTAACACTTAGTTCATCATGTCCTACTCCTAACACTTAAACACAGGTTCATCATGTCCTACTCCTAACACTTAAACACAGGTTCATCATGTCCTACTCCTAACACTTAAACACAGGTTCATCAAGTCCTACTCCTAACACTTAAAGACAGGTTCATCATGTCCTACTCCTAACACTTAAACACAGGTTCATCATGTCCTACTCCTAACACTTAAACACAGGT
This sequence comes from Oncorhynchus kisutch, assembly GCF_002021735.2. Classification (NCBI taxonomy): domain Eukaryota; kingdom Metazoa; phylum Chordata; class Actinopteri; order Salmoniformes; family Salmonidae; genus Oncorhynchus; species Oncorhynchus kisutch. Next base: position 29,800,397 of record NC_034174.2, on the reverse strand, counting down.
TCATCATGTCCTACTCCTAACACTTAAACACAGGTTCATCATGTCCTACTCCTAACACTTAGTTCATCATGTCCTACTCCTAACACTTAGTTCATCATGTCCTACTCCTAACACTTAGTTCATCATGTCCTACTCCTAACACTTAGTTCATCATGTCCTACTCCTAACACTTAAACACAGGTTCATCATGTCCTACTCCTAACACTTAAACACAGGTTCATCATGTCCTACTCCTAACACTTAAACACAGGTTCATCATGTCCTACTCCTAACACTTAGTTCATCATGTCCTACTCCTAACACTTAGTTCATCATGTCCTACTCCTAACACTTAGTTCATCATGTCCTACTCCTAACACTTAGTTCATCATGTCCTACTCCTAACACTTAAACACAGGTTCATCATGTCCTACTCCTAACACTTAAACACAGGTTCATCATGTCCTACTCCTAACACTTAAACACAGGTTCATCATGTCCTACTCCTAACACTTAGTTCATCATGTCTACTCCTAACACTTAGTTCATCATGTCCTACTCCTCTCCTAACACTTAGTTCATCATGTCCTACTCCTAACACTTAGTTCATCATGTCCTACTCCTAACACTTAGTTCATCATGTCCTACTCCTAACACTTAAACACAGGTTCATCATGTCCTACTCCTAACACTTAAACACAGGTTCATCATGTCCTACTCCTAACACAGGTTCATCATGTCCTACTCCTAACACAGGTTCATCATGTCCTACTCCTAACACAGGTTCATCATGTCCTACTCCTAACACAGGTTCATCATGTCCTACTCCTAACACAGGTTCATCATGTCCTACTCCTAACACTTAGTTCATCATGTCCTACTCCTAACACTTAGTTCATAATGTCCTACTCCTAACACAGGTTCATCATGTCCTACTCCTAACACTTAGTTCATCATGTCCTACTCCTAACACTTAGTTCATCATGTCCTACTCCTAACACTTAAACACAGGTTCATCATGTCCTACTCCTAACACTTAGTTCATCATGTCCTACTCCTAACACTTAAACACAGGTTCATCATGTCCTACTCCTAACACAGGTTCATCATGTCCTACTCCTAACACTTAGTTCATCATGTCCTACTCCTAACACTTAAACACAGGTTCATCATGTCCTACTCCTAACACAGGTTAATCATGTCCTACTCCTAACACTTAGTTCATCATGTCCTACTCCTAACACTTAGTTCATCATGTCCTACTCCTAACACTTAAACACAGGTTCATCATGTCCTACTCCTAACACTTAGTTCATCATGTCCTACTCCTAACACTTAAACACAGGTTCATCATGTCCTACTCCTAACACAGGTTCATCATGTCCTACTCCTAACACAGGTTCATCATGTTCTACTCCTAACACTTAGTTCATCATGTCCTACTCCTAACACTTAGTTCATCATGTCCTACTCCTAACACTTAGTTCATCATGTCCTACTCCTAACACTTAAACACAGGTTCATCATGTCCTACTCCTAACACTTAGTTCATCATGTCCTACTCCTAACACTTAAACACAGGTTCATCATGTCCTACTCCTAACACAGGTTCATCATGTCCTACTCCTAACACAGGTTCATCATGTCCTACTCCTAACACTTAGTTCATCATGTCCTACTCCTAACACTTAGTTCATCATGTCCTACTCCTAACACTTAGTTCATCATGTCCTACTCCTAACACTTAGTTCATCATGTCCTACTCCTAACACAGGTTCATCATGTCCTACTCCTAACACAGGTTCATCATGTCCTACTCCTAACACTTAGTTCATCATGTCCTACTCCTAACACTTAGTTCATCATGTCCTACTCCTAACACTTAAACACTTAGTTCATCATGTCCTACTCCTAACACTTAGTTCATCATGTCCTACTCCTAACACTTAAACACAGGTTCATCATGTCCTACTCCTAACACAGGTTCATCATGTCCTACTCCTAACACAGGTTCATCATGTTCTACTCCTAACACTTAGTTCATCATGTCCTACTCCTAACACTTAGTTCATCATGTCCTACTCCTAACACTTAGTTCATCATGTCCTACTCCTAACACTTAAACACAGGTTCATCATGTCCCTACTCCTAACACAGGTTCATCATGTCCTACTCCTAACACAGGTTCATCATGTCCTACTCCTAACACTTAGTTCATCATGTCCTACTCCTAACACTTAGTTCATCATGTCCTACTCCTAACACTTAGTTTCATCATGTCCTACTCCTAACACTTAGTTCATCATGTCCTACTCCTAACACAGGTTCATCATGTCCTACTCCTAACACAGGTTCATCATGTCCTACTCCTAACACAGGTTCATCATGTCCTACTCCTAACACAGGTTCATCATGTCCTACTCCTAACACTTAAACACAGGTTCATCATGTCCTACTCCTAACACTTAGTTCATCATGTCCTACTCCTAACACTTAGTTCATCATGTCCTACTCCTAACACAGGTTCATCATGTCCTACTCCTAACACAGGTTCCTCATGTCCTACTCCTAACACTTAGTTCATCATGTCCTACTCCTAACACTTAGTTCATCATGTCCTACTCCTAACACTTAGTTCATCATGTCCTACTCCTAACACTTAGTTCATCATGTCCTACTCCTAACACTTAAACACAGGTTCATCATGTCCTACTCCTAACACAGGTTCATCATGTCCTACTCCTAACACAGGTTCATCATGTCCTACTCCTAACACTTAGTTCATCATGTCCTACTCCTAACACTTAGTTCATCATGTCCTACTCCTAACACTTAGTTCATCATGTCCTACTCCTAACACTTAAACACTTCATCGGAGTGTTTCTGTATGCTTGTTTCTCCCTCAGCTGTGGTGGTGAAGCCAATGAGATAAAAAATCACACACACATCCCATATCTCATGTCATCTCAGAAGAGAAAAAGCAAACTGGATGGAGGGAATGAGACAAAGAGAGAAAGAGAGAGAGAGGTAGTCCACTCAGCACTCCCATCAGTGGAGTATAAGTCTCTGTGCATCAGGCTGCAGCTGGCCTCTCCAGCCTCTCCAGTAGCCAGCAGAGCAGAACAGAACAGATATACTGCCCTCCACACATCTGTCCATCCAACACTCCTCAGGGAGGGAGAGAGGGGGGGGGTTAACTGAAAGTAAGGATGAGAGGGACATGGAGAGGGAAAGATGAGAGAAAAATGGAAAGCCAAGAAGAAAAAGAGAGAAATAGTTGCAGAGGGGATGAGATAGGAGAGAGAGTGAGGGTGGGAGTGCGAGGAAGCTTGAGAAAGAGAGAGAGAGAAGGAGAGAGATGCTAAGAGAGAATGTTAGTTGGTAAATCACTGTGATTGGGTAATGAATTGAATGATTGGAGCTTGGCTGATTAAGTTGCAGAGGATGCCCGTTCTCCATCAACCAATCAACACGCTCCCTCATCATCCAATCAACACGCTCGGTTGGCCCTGTAGCAGTCACCTCATGGCGTTTTATTCCATTCTCCCCTCTTTCCTTCATTCTGTCTTTCCTCCCTCCCTCACTACATGTCATCCTGTCTTCAGCGTAGCCGCAGTAGTCTTACTCAGTGGGAGAGAGAATTCTCAAAGCCACAATTACCGCAAAGAACTATCAATTTCCCCTTCAATTAACCCTGTGGGGAGAAAGGGAGAGAGGAATGGAGGGGGGAAGAAGAGAGATTCAAATTTGAGACACAGCATTGTACCTCCTCGGTCCCCCTGGCGGTGCAGTAATAAATGAGGGGCCGAGGCGGAGGAGAGGGGAGAGAGGGTGAGGGGGAAGTGTAACACATCCTCAGTGGTGAACTTGACCCCAGTGCTGGGGGTCAAAGTGGTTACGGTAGAACCAGAGCCCCATCCCCATTACAGCTGAATACAGGCAACTAACGCTAATGCCCACTATATGCTAATAAAGAAGATGGTGGGAGGAGTCTCAAACCACAGCCCAGAGCTGCTGAAAGTGCTCTTCCCTGGGAGATGGAGAGAGGGAATAGGGGGAGAAGGAGAGAGGGAATAGGGGGAGAAGGAGAGAGGGAATAGGGGGAGATGGAGAGAGGGAATAGGGGGAGATGGAGAGAGGGAATAGGGGGAGAAGGAGAGAAAGGGAATAGGGGGAGAAGGAGAGAGGGAATAGGGGGAGATGGAGAGAGGGAATAGGGGGAGAAGGAGAGAGGGAATAGGGGGAGAAGGAGAGAGGGTATAGGGGAGATGGAGAGAGGGAATAGGGGGAGAAGGAGAGAGGGAATAGGGGGAGATGGAGAGAGGGAATAGGGGGAGATGGAGAGAGGGAATAGGGGGAGAAGGAGAGAGGGAATAGGGGGAGAAGGAGAGAAAGGGAATAGGGGGAGAAGGAGAGAGGGAATAGGGGGAGATGGAGAGAGGGAATAGGGGGAGATGGAGAGAGGGAATAGGGGGAGATGGAGAGAGGGAATAGGGGGCGAAGGAGAGAGGGAATAGGGGGAGATGGAGAGAGGGAATAGGGGGAGATGGAGAGAGGGAATAGGGGGCGAATGAGAGAGGGAATAGGGGGAGATGGAGAGAGGGAATAGGGGGAGATGGAGAGAGGGAATAGGGGGCGAAGGAGAGAGGGAATAGGGGGAGAAGGAGAGAGGGAATAGGGGGAGAAGGAGAGAGGGAATAGGGGGAGAAGGAGAGAAAGGGAAAAGGAGAGCAAGGGGTAAAAAGATAGGAGAGGGAGATTGTGGGAAAGTGAGAGAAAGGGGGAGAGGACGATGGATAGAGAGAAAAAGGGAAGGAGAGGAGGAGAGGAAAAAGGGAAATGAAGAGGGTGTGTGTCTGGGGTTGTGGTTGTTCAGCCGAGCCTTAGCTAACAGAGCTCACCCCGGAATGACAGGGCATGTCTGCACCCCACCCCCTTTATCCCTCCCTCTCTCCCCCTCTCTCCCCCTCTCTCCCCCTCTCTAAGCTGAGCTCCCTGGGGAGGGATCCCAAACCAAAACCAGCCTTCAGCAAAGTTCTGCAGGCAAACTTTCACAAAGCCCCCGAATGCTTGCCTGTCTGCCTGTCTGCCTGCCCGCCTGGCGACAGAGATGCATGCCAGGTTTCAACGCAGCCCACCCTCCATCTCCCCCTCCTCTTATACTGCCCTCTACTCTCAGAAGCTTATGGGCTGTTTGCTGCTGACCTTTCAGATGAAGGGAAACAAGCGGAACCCAGAAACTGCCAATGAGAGATACAGGTTGCATACAGGCTTGTCGACCTTCGCTAAGCTAGTGTATGCAGTCCTGCCGTCGACGAGAGAGAGCACGGGCATTGTCCCACTTGTTTTGCCAAGAGTCAATGGCTGCTTTTCAACTGGATAATAAATGTTGCTAGTCCTTGAAGAAGAAAAATTATTTGTGTTTTCTCCATTACTTGCTGATTGTAAATACTTCAAAAGAAAAACCTCACATAGGAATAAAATAAGAGAAAGAAAAACCACACATTGGAATAAAATATGAGAGAAAGAAAAAATATGAAAAAAGACAGATGGAGAAAAAGGAAATCTAAATCTGTTTAACAGTCATAATGTCGTTTTCATCCAAAGATTTCAAAAGGATTTTTCCCTTTGTGTTTCGTTTCACATGGGAGCACTATTCTTCAATTCATCCAATGAACGTGTTGGCTAACTAACAGAACACACTATTCAAACATCATATTAAAGTGTCTCTCAATAGATGCATTTAAGCCTACTTCATCAATACATACATTTGGCCACATATTTCATTAAATTGAAAAACACTGAAAACATGCTTGTCACTGAGTTGTGAACCAAATGCAATTATTTAAGCATAAAAGGCCGGTGCTCAAGCTTTTTAAATGTGATTTCTATACCTAAGGAAGGTCAAATGTTTTATTGCATCCAATTTACATACCACGGACACTTCTTCTCTAATCTATTCAGTACTGATGGACATGGATGTGTTAAATAGAGTAATAATTCAACAGCTTTTTTAATGGATGTATTAAACAGAGTCTAATAATTCAACAGCTTTTTGATTTGAATGAATTTTTTTCATCACATTCACCAAGCATTTCAGACATTTAACCTCTAGGGCAAGAATACATTCTAAACATTGATTTAAAAAATTGCATCATCATATGTATGGACACAACTTCTAAGAAAAGCCGTTCATGAAGAAGTATCGATCGTCCTTGCATTATAAAGCCTTGTCATTTGAATGAACTGGAGTAGAAAAGAATATGTCTATTAAAATGTATCTTAATAAGGATAAATCCTGCACATGAATTCAGATGACAGTTCCCTTCTAATGAAGGGCTTGAATGTACAGTATGTTGCGAGCCAATAGAGGAGAGCAGAGAAGATGGTTCATTTGAGAAGGCAGCCGTGTCTTTACCTCCCGTGCCAGAGAGAGAGAGAGAGTGTGTGAGAGAGAGAGAGAGAGAGAGAGAGAGAGAGAGAGAGTGTGAGAGAGAGAGAGAGAGAGAGAGAGAGAGAGAGAGGGGAAAGGTTTGTGAATGTCTGAGAGATGAGGACAAGAGGAGAGGAAGGGAAAAGCGGCGTGTTAAGAGGAAGAGGGGACGAGGAGAGGAGGCCACTACAGAGCGACTGCGTTTGAGCTCTGACAGAGAAAAGAGCACTTAGACTGCTCGCAACAACCGTGCACTGAAACGAAGAGAACCTCGATAGTACACACAGAATGTGTGTGTGTGTGTGTGTGTGTGTGAGTCAGAAGAGCAGCCTTGTGAGTGACAGAGAAGCACATATGTACAGACATGTCTGTCTGACAACTGACGAAGGGAAAGAAAGGGGGATGAGAAAAGAAAAACGATTAAATGAGAGAGAAAACTGAACTGGTCGCGCAGCTAGATGCCGTGCTACCGTGGAAGACATTCTGTAGAAAAATAAAAGCCTTTCCTCTCCTTTTCATCCTCAATCTACCAATACTGCTATCTTTCAACACCATATAGCATATAACCACAATTACGAGTCTGTCAGTCTTAACAGAAAATACCATTGTTGTTTTTAAACTCACTGTTTTCAGAGTTGTCACTGTACCATGCAGTGAGTGTATTTTAGAGGTGGATGAGGTGTTGTGGAGAAATAGTATTTTCCCTCTTCAACATCTTTTAGATTCATTGTTAGAAATGATCAGATTGCATTTTCTGTATTATTTCTCTACAAAAACCAAACTATTTCTAGGTGTTATTTTGAACACTGCTTATACAAAAATCAATACTAAATTGCAGATTTAGGATCAGGGGTAAAAAAAAACAACACTTTTAGATAGTACTCCTCATTTCATCTTCCTTCTTCTCCTAATCACTCTATCTTCTCCTTTTTCCACCCTTCGTTCTTTTCTCTACTCTGTGTCACCCCTGACCAGTGGTCTCAGCCGGCTTCAGACCGCCGTGGTTACAAAGTCCAGCGCCACAAAACACTTTCTCTTCTCTTTGTCTTTTTAAAGAGTCTGTATAATACACTGTGTGATGGAGAGAGAGAGGAGTCCTGGACAGCAGAGGTAATCTGACAGGATTAAGCTGCTTCTTTCCCCCCGGAAAGAAGGGATGGGAGAGGAGAGGAAGAAAGAGGGGAGAAAGAGAGGAGGCCGAGTTTAAATCCCTCTACAAATGTCAGACATCGAACAGTGACCGGGGGGCACAGGAACACACCTGCGCGCATACACATAGAAAGATACACACAAAACGGATCACACACACACCTGCCATATCGCACTGGACCACCACGGACCGACAAAGACTCCTCTTTCTGAGGAGGGAGGGATGTGTGGGGGAGGAGGGAGGGATGTGTGGGGGAGGGGGGGAGGGATGTGTGGGGAAGGAGGGAGGGATGTGTGGGGGAGGGATGTGTGGGGGAGGAGGGAGGGATGTGTGGGGGAGGGGGGAGGGATGTGTGGGGGAGGGGGGAGGGATGTGTGGGGAAGGAGGGAGGGATGTGTGGGGGAGGGATGTGTGGGGGAGGAGGGAGGGATGTGTGGGGGAGGGGGGAGGGATGTGTGGGGAAGGGGGAGGGATGTGTGAGGGAGGAGGGAGGGATGTGTGGGGGGGGATGTGTGGGGAAGGGGGAGGGATGTGTGGGGAAGGAGGGAGGGATGTGTGGGGGAGGGGGAGGGATGTGTGGAGAAGGAGGGAGGGATGTGTGGGGGAGGGGGAGGGATGTGTGGGGAAGGATGGAGGGATGTGTGGGGAAGGAGGGAGGGATGTGTGGGGGAGGGGGAGGGATGTGTGGGGAAGGATGGAGGGATGTGTGGGGAAGGAGGGAGGGATGTGTGGGGGAGGGGGGAGGGATGTGTGGGGGAGGAGGGAGGGATGTGTGGGGAAGGAGGGAGAGGGGATTACACAATTATTCAGATAACAGCTGGGGATCATTTAGTAGCAGATGTCCCTCGGTCAACAATGTCCACCCCCCCGCGCACACACACACACACACACACACACACACACACACACACACACACACACACACACACACACACGGGTTACAACGCCAGCCGAACACAGCCCGGGACCAAAAGCCAGTCATAATCGATGGATACAAGCACTCTGTGTAACCTGCTCCTGTATCCAAACACACTAATCACCAACGGCAACGGAGAACTCATGCAAACACAAACACACAATTTGCAAAAATACAATTTTTTTCTTTCTCTTTTTTTTGTGGATGACTAGTTTAAGGATGACAATCTATTGGATGATAATATGATATGTTTTTTTTAAAGATGAAATATTCTTGAAAAAGAATTTGAATACACGTATTTGTATCTAAAAAGTCCATGGAATGACACGTGAATAGTTATCATAGGGAGAGCGGCAACCTGTTTCTCCTTCCTTTACTTGAGGAACACACACACACACGCACGCACACACACACACACACACGCACACACACACACACACACACACACACACACACACACACACACACACACACACACACACACACACACACACACACACACACACACACACACACACACACACACACACACACACACACACACACACACACGCATGCACAGATGATCCCGCTGCATCCTTCCTTAAGCCCCTGCCTCTGTGTCTCTGTGTGATCTAAAGACTCTTGTAGCTGCCGTGCTATTCTCCTATCTGTTTCTCTCCTTCTCCCTCTCCACTGCTTGAAAGGGCACACACAGGGCTTCAGAGTCCTCACTCCCTATTGGGCAAAGCCACTTCACCTCGAGAACTACAGAGCGCGAGAGAGAGAGAGAGAGAGAGGACCTTTGAGTCTCATAACCATATAATACTCTCAAACATTTCATGACAAATAAAGTGAAAAACACAAAAAAATATATTTTAAAAAGATACATATTTTTCCCAAAATCATCAAGACAACATACTTTTTTTTCTCTCCAAAATGTCACGAGTCAGAAAAGTCAACGCAGTCAGTTAATGCCATATGAATACATAAGCAAGGGAATGGATGGGGGGAGGGAGGGAGGGAGGAGGGAGGGAGGGAGGGAGGGAGGGAGGGAGGGAGGGAGGGAGGGAGGGAGGGAGGGAGGGAGGGAAGGGAGGGAGGGAGGGAGGGAGGGAGGGAGGGAGGGAGGGAGGGAGGGAGGTGTGGGAGGGGTAGCTGTCAATCCATCATCCCTAGCAGCACATAGTGGTTTGGGTTAACACTGGTTAACAGATCTCTCTGTCTGTGGGTATATATCCAGCGCCCAGCCCGCCGCAGCCTTTTTCTCATGCTAATGGTTGAAGTAGTCATCATGTGTCCCCCATCACTAATAGCATAAAGGAGCAGCGTTCGCCAGCCTCTCGGCAGCGTTAGCCTGCGTCAGCCAGCAGCACCCCCATACTTTACGGATTAGTCAATATAATGAGATGCATTTATACGCTTGTTACTTTTGTGGTCAACGGGTAGGAGGGAATGGGACAGGGTTATGGAGAGGTTTTAGTTTGTTCCTTCATACCCGTTACAATATAACATACACACACATAACCAAGGAGCCAAACTGAACACCATATACAACTAATGAACACAAACAAACGAAACACACAGTAACTTGCAAACTTTCCTATACTTTTAAACCTCAAAACCAAAACACAGCTTTGTGATGGGGGGGGCGCAAGCATCAGTATCGTCAAACACAAATCTATGCTAAACCACTGAAGACACTCGTTCACTGACACTCGTTTAGTGACACCGTTTTCCTGCCGCTGGGGAACGTTCAGGGCTGAGTGTGAATCTGTGTCTGCTCCTCCTCCTGCTTAAACCTTCTCAGAGTGGGAATCTCTCTCTCCGTGCTTCAGCGGCTCCTGAGCTCGCCAGGCGGATTTCTGCCATGGTGCGAGGAGCCTTTAAGGCGTGGAACGCTCCTTTACAAGCAGGCGGTTTATGCAGAGTTAAAGTTGCGTTCAGGGCCGTGCAGCTGTCCCCCATGCATCACTATAACCCTTTAATGAACACATTAAAAAAAGAGTGCCAGAAAGTTTAGTCCCATTGTTGTTTGGAACCAGGCTTTGCTGTGATCTGTTCCCTCGGCAGCTGTTTGATTGACAGGTGGGCTGTCAGGTTGGCCAAAGAGGGATGAGATACACCAACGGCTCTCTTATGACACCCTTATGAAGGGTCATAGGGGGAGGGGAGGCAGGTTGTGAATGGGGGAGACAGATAAGACAGGTTCTGAGGGTGAGGGTGGAGGGGGGGGACAGAGTGTGTGTGTGTGTGGGGGGGGGTATGGACTGAAGGAAAATCCATAACACAAATACAGCTGTCAGACGGAATGCAAAGCCAAACCAGTAATCAGTCTGGCTGGCCAGACCTATTTATGAGGATTCCATACCACCCAAACACACATTCTGTCAAATGAACAAAACCAACACACCATCTCTCACCCAAACGTTCTCTCATGCACACAACCCCCACCCCCCGCCCCCCCCCCCCCCCCCCCCCCCCCCCCCCCCCCCCCCCCCCCCCCCCCCCCCCCCCCATGCCCTATTTCTCTACTTCCACAGTCTGTCCATCCATGTCAAATCTCTAAGGTGGCCAAGATGAGTGTACATCACAGTCAGCAGACTGCCAGCTAGCTCCATCCCCACCCAGAGACAGGCCAACCCTACCCCTTCCCCAAGCCTACACCCTGGTCCTGCTCACCGCCCCAACCCTACCCCTTCCCCAAGCCTACACCCTGGTCCTGCTCACTGTCCCAACCCTACACCCTGGTCCTGCTCACTGTCCCAACCCTACCCCTTCCCCAAGCCTACACCCTGGTCCTGCTCACTGCCCCAACCCTACCCCTTCCCCAAGCCTACACCCTGGTCCTGCTCACTGCTCACTGCCCCAACCCTACCCCTTCCCCAAGCCTAAACCCTGGTCCTGCTCACCGCCCCCAACCCTACCCCTTCCCCAAGCCTACACCCTGGTCCTGCTCACTGCCCCAACCCTACCCCTTCCCCAAGCCTACACCCTGGTCCTGCTCACTACCCCAACCCTACCCCATCCCCAAGCCTACACCCTGGTCCTGCTCACCGCCCCAACCCTACCCCTTCCCCAAGCCTACACCCTGGTCCTGCTCACTACCCCAACCCTACCTCTTCCCCAAGCCTACACCCTGGTCCTGCTCACTACCCCAACCCTACCCCTTCCCCAAGCCTACACCCTGGTCCTGCTCACATCCCTACCCTTCCCCAAGCCTACACCTTGGTCCTGCTCACAGCCCTACCCTTCCCCAAGCCTACACCCTGGTCCTGCTCACAGCCCTACCCTTCCCCAAGCCTACACCCTGGTCCTGCTCACAGCCCTACCCTTCCCCAAGCCTACACCCTGGTCCTGCTCACAGCCCTACCCTTCCCCAAGCCTACACCAGCCCTGGTCCTTCTCACTGCTCCAGACCCATCTTCAGCCAAAGGTCCAAGCCCCGAGCCAGTCCCCTTTTTCCTCTCTCGCTGGGTCCCTCCATCACTCTCGCCATCTCCAGTCTCTCCAGTAATGGGTCATAAAGCTGGCCTGTGGCTGCCAAGCTCTCTCAGGAGACACTGATCTAATGCTTCCACACATAATGACCCACGCCTGCCTGCCTGCTACACACATACTGTCATTTCCGTCCTCTTCTCTCTCTCTTTCAGTCTCTTCTTCCATCTATGTCTCTCTCCCATTCCCCAGGCCCATAGGAAGCAGTCGCTTCCTCTCTCTGTGCTGCAGGGTCGCTCCCTCCCACATCCATCAGCTCTTAACAGACTCACATCATGACTCTAACTCTCTATCAAGCTCTCCATGTTCTCTCTCCCTCTCTCCTTCTATGTTCTCTTATTCTCCCTTCATCTCTCTTCTACACTCAGACTTCTTGTGCATCACCATAAAATCTGCCCATGGCATCACGACTCTTCTATCTCCCCTTTTCTCTCTTCATTCTCCCACTTTCTTCTGTCTTTCTTCGGGCTAGTGATGCTGTCTCAGTCTGATTCTGCTGGCTTTACTTTCCCCAACCCATGGGTCAGCATTTGGCACACAAACACACAGACACAAGCACAGAGAAATATTCAGGCCTCCCGTTCTTCGCAATAACAGGCTCAATTAGAACCACATGTGTAATCATGGTTCAGACTAAGGTAATGTGGCGGGGGCTCAACACTCACATCAATCACCTCACTGATGACCACAGCCAGCAAAACACTACGCTCTCATCACCAGCTAGCTAGCTCCACACACAAAACAAACTATCAAACTTCAACCTTTCGATTCCTAATAGAATATATATATTTTTTAAATGAAAACACATTCTCCTCACTTTTAGGCTAGCTCCCAAAAAACAACCAACGTATCAGTCATGAACTGTAGACGCAACCATTTCATTTGTCATTTTTCCACAGAATCAGTTTTAATGGAAGTGCCGTGATGGAGGCAAATATAGGGATATCGACTGGGTCAAATCCTACACATACCTGTGTCATGTATCGCTGGCTTTACACCTCTCTTCAAAAACACTTTGTAGCAGCAGATAAGCCACTCAACCAATGGCAGGAGAGGTTTCATGTACATGGGGATAGAGAGTTGGATGGACAGAGCGAGTCCAGAGAAAAGTGTTCAGTATTAGCAACTCTCGGGACATTAAAAACTTCACACACACTACTGTCCATCTCACTTGACTAGAGCCCATATGAATTTAGAATGGCACTCTCTCACACACTCACACACTCACACAAACACACTCTCTCAAACACTCACACAAACACACTCTCTCACACACTCACACACTCACACAAACACACTCTCTCACACACTCACACAAACACACTCTCTCACACACTCACACAAACACACTCTCTCACACACTCACACAAACACACTCTCTCACACACTCACACACTCACACAAACACACTCTCTCACACACTCACACAAACACACTCTCTCACACACTCACACAAACACACTCACAGGTGGGTACTCAAGGTAAGAACACTTATAGTATGTTTATGGAGCACCATAATAATGTTGCTGTGCATTAAGCACAACATGGAAGGTTTTGAAGCGGTGAGATCATTCATATTATAGTAAAACAGTCAACACAGATGTATAATTTGATAGTATAGTAAAGTAGCCACATATTAGTGTGTTTACTGTCCGCCTTCTGACGTTCTGGAACATGTTCTAGTCACACCCAGGCTCTGACATACGCCCTGTTAAAACCCTGACTACAGCCCCCCCTCCCCCCACACCCAGGCTCTGACATACGCCCTGTTAAAACCCTGACTACAGCCCCCCCACCCCCCCACACCCAGGCTCTGATATACGCCCTGTTAAAACCCTGACTACAGCCCCCCCTCCCCCCACACCCAGGCTCTGACATACGCCCTGTTAAAACCCTGACTACAGCCCCCCCCCCCCTCCCCCCACACCCAGGCTCTGACATACGCCCTGTTAAAACCCTGACTACAGCCCCCCCATCCCCCCACACCAGGTTCTGACATACGCCCTGTTAAAACCCTGAATACAGCCCCCCCATCCCCCCACACCCAGGTTCTGACATACGCCCTGTTAAAACCCTGACTACAGCCCCCCCCCATCCCCCCACACCCAGGTTCTGACATACGCCCTGTTAAAACCCTGAATACAGCCCCCCCATCCCCCCACACCCAGGTTCTGACATACGCCCTGTTAAAACCCTGAATACAGCCCCCCCCATCCCCTCACACCCAGGTTCTGACATACGCCCTGTTAAAACCCAGACTATAGCCCCCCCCCCCCCCCCCCCCCCCCCCACACACACACACACTTTGCTTAACTACAACCAAAACATGTTCAAACACACATAATCATTGTCTATCTGTTCCACCCTGATAGTGTCATCTAATCACTATTACTGGTGTGTTCTGTTTCACTAAATCACTACTGAAACTACAGACACTGTTCAGCAAACAGTGAGCAGACTTTTGCTTTCCTTTTAGTAAATACACCATGATAGAAAGTACAAAAACATTTTACACACTACACAGATAGAAGAAATATATTCTTCACGACACAGAAAATTCTGCAATATCAGGAACTCAACCAATCAGAAGAGAAAATGTGTGAGAAAAAGACGGCCAGGACAAATTCAACAACAGGACATGAAAAACACTCAGCTGCAGAGAATAATCTTTTTTTTTTAAAGTGTCTGATTCTACCGTCTGCAGCTGAACACACACACACACAACAGCAGACAGAGCGGCAAGAGAGTCAGCCTTTTTCTGACACCTAGCTTCCTGCCTGTGTCCACTTCATTTCCAAATCACTTCTTTCGCCTCTCAAATACCCTCTCTTTTCTTTCATTATATTCTTTCTTTTTCTCAAAATTCTAATTTTCTCAAACTGCTTTTCTCACATATTCTTTATTATTATACTCTTCTTATCTAAAATATTCTTATTTTTCTTAGAGAGCAAATAGATAGAAAAGTAATAAAGTACTTTTAGTACATCTAATTTCCTAATAATTACAGGGCAACTACCATCTTAAATAGAGTGGAAAATGTCCCCCTCTCCTTTTCTCCCATGCATGCTGAGAGGAGAGACCTTCACTTCTCCAGTCCAGCCCAATAGCAGGTACTGTATGACTGTTTGAGCTGAGGCGCTTCAATAATGATAATAGAGTCATTCAAACACTTCTATCTCAAGCCACTTGAAATAATGTCATATCTTCAGTACATGTGGCCCATGCAGGAATAAAACCGCAACTCTGGAATGACAATTATCAAGCTCCATCCAACTGAGCAATCACAAGCAGGTTCTCCTCAGTCTTAAAGACTGGTGTGGATCTCTACAGCACATAACACACAGAGAACACACTGCGGAGAGAGCTTCATGCTCACCATCAACTCTAAAGCTATTCCAAAGAAAGAATCAGTTCAGTTGACTTTTCCCAACACTTTGGTTATGAGCAGAGTCAAATCAAAGTAGAAAAGCACAAAAAAATAGAATAACACAATCAGAAAGATTAAATTAGGTCAATTAAATTAAAATACAATCTGGACATACCTAAAGGAGGTGAACTGCTTTTAGTCAAATATAACACGTTTTAAAAGACCCTTTTTTTTAAAGTGCCTGGCTTTAATTAATTAGTTATTAGGCCTATTACATTTGTTTATTCAGTTGGAAATTCCCTTCAATTTCTTATATTCTTAATGAATAAAAACTGGAAAATGATTTTATAAATAACCCTCTGATCTCGTCAGAGAAGAAAATCAGACAAGGTGTGTTTGTGAACAATTAAAAGACAACTTGAACGGCAATCCTGAAGTTCTACGGGTGTGAATATATTTTATGCCACCACACATACCACCAACCAAATCCATGTTTTCCTGCCTGGCAGGAGAGTTATTACACGGCTATAAAATGTGAAATACAGCTCTTTCATTCCAGCTAAATATTCTATTAAACCTCCATCAGTGGTGCAATTAAAACTGTGTCACCGTCGCGTTGCGGAAATGCCACCGGTGGCACGCTCAGCCTCGGAGAGAAGGACAGGGGGACAGGAGCCACAAAACAACAGGGGACAAGGAGAGAGGGAGGGAGGGAGAGAGCGAGGCAGGGGGAACACACTAAATAAAATTAATTATGCCAAATGCGCCCCAGCGTCCATCAATCAAGAGGAAATAACGGCCATGTCAGCGCGCGCCCATATGATCTGCCTTTTTCTTTTTAATGTCAGACAGACCGACAGCACCGCGCTGCAACCAACAGCAATTAATTGTCATTTCATTTCTCCCTCCATCCCTCCATCATACGGGACATCACTCCGTCTGACATGCGGGACTGTCCCAGATGAAGGCTGATATTTAGTCTAGAGCGCTCAGGGAGGGTGATTTAGGGAGATTTATGGGTGTGCTCAAATGTAGAAAATCAACCGCAACAAGATATGGCGGTGGTGTCTGACAACTTCTAGGCCTACATAGCCTTGTTTGAGACAGTGAAATTATTTTAAAATGAATTATAAGTTTATTGATTTAGTAGAAAGCAGATTTGGAAATGATTGAAATGATTTTGTAGGAAATTATAAAACAAACAAAAAATTGCATAACAGGATATGATGAATGAATTAATATTAGTGAACAAATCCCTAAACGGTCCACTCTCAAATGTCTCCTCACAAAAGCTCAGCTTAAAAGTTTAAAATGATTAGGCTATTTGTTCTTGTGCATGGGACGCGTCCGACGTTTCTGTTGATTTGGCCTACAGCACCCGCTTGCTTCATTTTCAACACATGTATAACTTTTTATCATTTGTGGATAACATTTTTATTCATAGGTCTACATTTATATGTGTCAGTTGCTAAATACAGATTTTCATAAATAAATATAATAAAGATTGTGAGAACGTTTGTCTATCCTTTGTCTTTGGAGTTATAGGCTACAATTATTCCTACCTATAAAAACAAATGAAGAAGTTATTCTAATAACGATAATAACGGAATCCTTTCTGCTTTTCATGCATTTGGCTTTTATATCTGATGTCAAATTATTCCGACTGTCGGTATAGCCGATTCTGAAAAATAGATTATACATGATTAATAACCGATAATTATCAACGTGTTAAATTATTCCTATGCACTTCATGCCAACTTTGATTTTGAAGCACAATTTCCCGTAGGCCTATCACAAGCAGTAGGCCTATAACTTATTGTTTGATAAACGGGACCAATATCAATAATCTGCTGTTTCAGTAACCTTCTATTACATTTGATCCAATTGTGATTAAAATAAGAGGGACACTATCATAAAGACCGTGAGACCAACTGTCCATAGGCTACCATCCAAGTCAGGAAATTACAAGCCCAATAGCTGCAGACAAAACAGTTTAAAAGAGGACTGGTAAACTATTTGATTTAAAAGTTTGACCGTGAAAACGAAATATTTGAGCAAATATTTACATTTAGGCCTATTAGTCTTATTGTGTAAATGAAATCTAAAATAAGCAAAAGGCCTAATATTAGGCTAAATACGATCCCTTAATAAGCATGTTTCATTCAAATTCAACGATCCGAGATCGATTAAGGCCTCATTCGGTGTGTGAACCGGCATTCAATGATCAGAAGGAATTGAAAACTATGGCTGAATGGGTGTGTAAAATTAACACCAGTTATTGGAGGGGCGTTTATAATCAGTTATTTCCAATTGACTCTTTTAGCGTTCGGGCGGCTGAGCACCTCCGTGCATTTCTTAATTTCAGTCAAATTCACTCCGGATATCTTTGCATCTTTGTCTGAAAAGTTTTTGTTGTTTAATGAGCGAGCGTTTGTGAACCTGACACCTTCCATAAGCCGCGAGGCAGCACGCTGCCGCTGCCCTCCAGTCTACAACTCTTAGGCTATTTCATACCTAAAGTAAAGAAATAAAAAGCAATTCACGACTAAAGTATATGGATTTCATATTAAAACTGAAATATGTTATTTTGATAGCACGTGTTTATCTAGGGGAGAGGCCGCGAGAAAATCGCTAGTTTGTCCTTGCCATTTTCAACGAACTTTTTCTATTGTAGATTATGAAAAACGGCTTCATAGTGTATGGTCTGAAAAGTGGCTGATCAACCGTTTCATGTGTAGACTATAGTGGATGCCAGCCTTGCTGAAACTCACATTCGACAATAATAGCCTAGTCACTAACCTAATTTAATCGATATTTGGTTGTTATTGGTTTATGTTGAAAACAATGACAGCCGCAAACAAGTCCAATTGTAGCAGTGTTCTGATTCAATAACACGCGCGCACACTTTCACTTTTGGAGAAACACACGCACAGATAAAGTGAGAGAGAGAGAGAGAGAGAGAGAGAGGAGAAGAGAGGAAAAGTAGACGGAAGAAGAATATGTAGATAAGTGTATCAACCTGTTCTTGAATTCTGAAGAAGTCAACTTTCACACCAGTGGTTGGACCATGTGGACAGCCCCGTTTCAGCTCAGCGCAACACCACCCGACGAGTCCACTCTCGGCGACCAAGACGCAAACCAAACAGAACTAAAACTGATCAATCTTGGGATCTAAGATTGGTATCGCAGGACCATTACGTTCAACTACAACCGTGTTCGTTATAATTAGTCCGTCCTTGCTTCCTTTCTTTCCTTTTGTTGTGCGTCCTCTCTCTCTCTCGGAGTGGGCACTGTAGTGAAGTCAGAACAATACTAGACTAGCTAGTTTCACTAACTCACACACAGGCTGCATGCGCAGCCCTCCGGGAAGTTGATGGAGAGAAAGCACGGAGCTTTTCGGGCTGTTCGTGGCCTCCCCTTACTCTGTTTTGATCCTGCTATCTCGCTGTTATTCAGATCCTAAACCCTCCACAAGTCCCAATGACGATACTCGATTTAGTTTTTGGCATCCCGTCTGTCGCTCGCTCGTTCGCTGGTAAATCAGTGATGAATTACTCGGGTTGTGTGTTGGTTGAGGATATGTTGGGGGACAGTTTGCTCTCTACCGTAATGCCTCTAAAATAGGTGCGCGTTCACATCTCGCCGTGACTCACTAGTGGCGGAGCCTAATAAGAAAACACTGCACATGAAGGCAGCCAGTGCGAGGTGCCAGACTGCCATGTATAAGTGCGTGTGCGCGTGCGTGCGCGCGCGTGTGAGCGCCTGGTGAAGGCACTGATCTTTTGACCTCTGCATCGCGCGGCTGAGTTTGTCTATTGTGGAGCCAAGCAGCAACAGATGTTCCTCTATACAGAGAGAAACCTTGGAAACTGTTAACAACAAAGTATTCTCTAAACAACAACGCCATTATTTTATTTTATTTGTATAGTAGGAAGATATTTTTATAGAGTTACATAAGATTAATGAGCTATTCAATATTTGAAGGCCAAGTTTCACTTGACTCCTCCTGAACTATTTCCAATGTTTAGTGCTTTCATTTGCTAATTGACATAATCTGGGTCAAGAAAAAATGTCAGGAAGACTGACTCAGGAGCTGTTTAAAGAGTGACTGCCCCTATAAACCAACAAATCTCTTTGAAAACGGTCTATGTGGTATCGATAAGAGCCTGAAAATAATGTATTTTAGTGTCAAAATCGACTACAAAGTTTAAATAGACATTTTTTGGTTATAAAGTCAGTCTTGTCAAAATTCAGAGTTTGGAACCTGAGTGTGTCAATGGGTAAATGAAGGTTGGATTTGAACTACAATTATGTCAACAATTCATGCCCCCTTTTGCCTATTGACTTCTCTAGGGTAGTGGGCAGCATTTGGAATTTTGGATGAAAAGTGTGCCCAAATTGAACTGCCTTCTACTCAGGCCCAGAAGATAGGATATGCATATAATTAGTAGATTTGGATAGAAAACACTCTAAAGTTTCCAAAACGGTTAAAAATGATGCCTGTGAGTATAACAGAACTGATTTGGCAGGTGAAAACCTGAGAAAAATCCATTCAGGAAGTAGGAGGTTTTCGGATATAAAGAGAGACTTTATTGAACAAAAGGAACATTTATTGAATAAATGAATGTCTTCTGAGTGCAACCATATGAAGATCATCAAAGGTAAGTGATTAATGTTATCTCTATTTCTGACTTGTGTAACTCTTCTACTTGGCTGGTTACTGTTTGTAATGATTTGTCTGCTGCGCTGTTCTCAAATAATTGTAAGGTATGCTTTCGCCATAAAGCATTTTTTTAATCTGACACCGTGGTTGGATTCACAAGAAGTTAATATTTTAACCTATGTAAAATAGTTGTATCTTTTCTGAATTTTTATAATGAGTATTTCTGTATTTGAATTTGGCGCTCTGCAATCTCACTGGATGTTGGCCAGGTGGGACGCTAGCGTCCCACATACCCTAGAGAGGTTAACTGGTGTTTTCTGGGAAAGACTGGGCGAATTTGCTTTGCATGGGTGGGCGGAGACCTCTCCTTAGAAGGACCAATGGAATGGTCGAAAATGAGCTAACCCCACACACCCGGGGCACCGGATCGCGCAAAACGAACTCGCACACTGAAACATCTTCCCCAGACAAGACCTGTGGTTAGTACTTGCCCTGGTTCGGGAAATAGCTGCCAGTGAAAATAGGCTTCCATGAAGTTGTTCAACAATCTTGGGCAGATGGCTAGGATATGGATTACATCCGACTAGTTTTGTTTATAGCTAACTAGGGCTCCCGAAAAGCGCAACGGTCTATGGCACTGCATCTCAATGCTAGAGGTGTCACTACAGACCCTGGTTTGAATCCAGGCTGTACCCCAACTGGTTGGGAGTCCCATAGGGTGGCGCACAATTGGCCCAGTGTAGTCTGGGTTTGGGTTAGGCCGGTATAGGCCGTCATTGTAAATAAAAATTTGTTCTTAACTGACTAGACTAGATAAATAAAGTGGTTTTTTAAAATTAAAAGCTAGCTAGCTACATGTCATTATTTGATAGGCTATGCTGCTATGATACTGTGATGTAACCAGCTAAATACAGTTGAAGTCGGAAGTTTACATACACCTTAGCCAAATATATTCAAACTCAGTTTTTCACAATTCCTGATGTTTAATCCTGGTAAAAAATACCCTGTCTTAGGTCAGTTAGGATCACCACTTTATTGTAAGAATGTGAAATGTAAAAATAGTAGAGAGAATGATTTATTTCAGCTTTTACTTCTTTCATCACATTCCCAGTGGGTCAGAAGTTTACATACACTCAATTAGTATTTGGTAGCATTGCCTTTAAATTGTTTAACTTTGGTCAAACGTTACGGGTAGCCTTCCACAGGCTTCTCACAATAAGTTGGGTGAATTTTGGCCCATTACTCCTGACAGAGCTGGTGTAACTGAGTCAGGTTTGTAGGCCTCCTTGCTCGCTCACGCTTTTTCAGTTCTGACCACAAGTTTTCTATAGGATTTCGGCCAGAGATTTGTGATGGCCACTCCAAAACCTTGACTTTGTTGTCCTTAAACCATTTTGCCACATCTTTGGAAGTATGCTTGGGGTCATTATACATTTGGAATACTAATTTGCAACCAAGCTTTAACTTCCTGACTGATGTCTTGAGATGTTGCTTCAATATATCCACATACCTTAACTTCCTCATGATGCCATCTATTTTGTGAATGCACCAGTCCCTCCTGCAGCAAAGCACCCCCACAACAAGATGCTGCCACCCCCATGCTTCACTGTTGGGATGGTGTTCTTTGGCTTGCAAGCCTCCCCCTTTTTCCACCAACCATAACGATGGTCATTATGGCCAAATGTTCTATTTTTGTTTCATCAGACCAGAGGACATTTCTCCAAAAAGCACGATCTTTGTCCCCATGCACAGTTGCAAACCGTAGTCTGGCTTTTTTTATGGCAGTTTTGGAGCAGTGGCTTCTTCCTTGCTGAGAGGCCTTTCAGGTTATGTCGATATATGACTCGTTTTACTGTGGATATAGATACTTTTGTACCTGTTTCCTCCAGCATCTTCACAAAGTCCTTTGCTGTTGTTCTGGGATTGATTTGCACTTTTCGCACCAAAGTACGTTCATCTCTAGGAGACGGAACGCGTCTCCTTCCTGAGCAGTATGATGGCTGCGTGATCCCATGGTGTTTATACTTGCGTACTATTGTTTGTACAAATAAATGTGGTACCTTCAGGAGTTTGGAAAGTGCTCCCAAGGATGAACGAGACTTGTGAAGGTCTACATTTGTTTCTGAGCTCTTGGCTGATTTTTTTTCTTCCCATGATGTCACGCAAAGAGGCACTGAGTTTGAAGGTTGGCCTTGAAATACATCCACAGGTACACCTCCAATTGACTCAAATTAGGTCAATTAGCCTATCAGAAGCTTCTAAACCCATGACATAATTTTCTGGAATTTTCCAA
Source organism: Oncorhynchus kisutch (assembly GCF_002021735.2). Classification (NCBI taxonomy): domain Eukaryota; kingdom Metazoa; phylum Chordata; class Actinopteri; order Salmoniformes; family Salmonidae; genus Oncorhynchus; species Oncorhynchus kisutch. The sequence goes on along the minus strand of NC_034174.2, from coordinate 29,778,119 downwards.
ACTGTTTAGATACACAGTCAACTTAGTGTATGTAAACTTCTGACCCACTGGAATTGTGATGCAGTGAATTATAAGTGAAATAATCTGTCTGTAAACAATTGAAATTACTTGTGTCATGCACAGAGTAGATGTCCTAACTGACTTGCCAAAACTATAGTTTGTTAACAATACATTTGTGGATTGGTTGAAAAACTAGTTTAAATGACTCCAACCTAAGTGTATGTAAACTTCCGACTTCAACTGTATACTAACCCTCCTCTATCCACATATACTATCCCTCTTCTATCCACTATCCTATGACCCTCCTGCATGGCAATGCCACCAGCCATACTGGTCATCCTGTGCATGATTTCCTGCAAGACAGGGATGTCAGTGTTCTGCCATGGCCAGCGAAGAGCCCAGATCTTAATCCCATTGAGCACATCTGGGACCTGTTGGATCGGAGGGTGAGGGCTAGGGCCATTCCCACAAGACATGTCCGGGAACTTGCAGGTGCCTTGGTGGAAGAGTGGGATAACATCTCACAGCAAGAACTGGCAAATCAGGTGCAGTCCATGAGGAGGAGATGCACTGCAGTAGTTAATGCAGCTGGTGGCCACCCCAGATACTGACTGTTACTTTTGATTTTGACCCCCCTTTGTTCAAGAACACATTATTCAATTTCTGTTAGTCACATGTCTGTGGAACTTGTTCAGTTTATGTCTCAGTTGTTGAATATTGTTTTGTTCAATCAAATATTTACACATGTTCAGTTTGCTAAAAATGAACACAGTTGACAGTGAGAGGACGTTTCTTTTTTTGCTGAGTTTATAACTATGTGCAAATATCACACTTGCCTTTTATCTTTTATTGTCATTAACAAAAGACAATTAAAAGTCATAGATGTGTCTTGTATCATTTTAGTACAAGGTCTTTCCCAATTCAGAAATCAGTTTTGACCCTCACTAACTTCTACAGATGCACCATTGAGAGCATTCTGTCGGGCTGCATCAACGCCTGGTATGGCAACTGCTCAAACGCATGGCTCTCCAAAGGGTGGTACAGGCAGCCCAGTGCATCACATGGAGGGTGCTGCCTGCACTCTAGAACATCTACAGCACCCGGTTTCAATGGTAGGCCAAGATGATCATTAAGGATTTCAGCTACCCGAGCCACGGATGGTTCACTCAGACGGAGACAGTACAGGTGCATCAGAGCTAAGACCGAGAGACTAAAAAACATATTTTATTACCAGGCCATCAGACTGTTGAACAGCTATCACTAGCCATCTACCAGGTGATGCACACTCACACACATAAAGCACACACACAAGCTATCACACACACACACACCTCATACTCATACTCACAAACACACACACACACACACACACACACATTCACACACACAGCCAACGCTGTTTTCCCATGCTATAGAGACTGGTCACTTCCCATTTCACACTCTGAATTTAAATACTGTATCGCCGACATAGCTCATCATAATAGTTCTACTACTGTACACCACATATTTATTCATACACTGGATCATAACATAGCTTACTCTAATATACCCTATCTACTGCTGTACAAATCCTTCTTAGCTGATCTTGTTTAAATTCTCCGGTGTTCTTATACTGTAGATTGCATTTGATTACTAGCTGCTGTCAGCTTAGCTAAATATAAGGTCATCACAGATGACTAACTGACTAACTGAATTAGCTAACCATCTTGAGATGGCAAGTCAGTCAGGACGGGAGAAGTCCTTAACTTAAACCTTTTTTCCCCATACGGGAAAATTATATATTGACATATATTTCAACAACAAATATCTACATATAAATTACAGATATCTAAATATATGTTTAAGCCTACATACAGTATATTTAAATATACAATATATTTATATTTAAATATACAGTACCAGTCATAAGTTTGGAAACACCTACTCATTCAAGGGTTTTTGTTAAATTTGACCATTTTCTGCATCGTAAAATAATAGTGAAGACATCAAAACTTTGAAATAACACATATGGAATCATGTAGTACCCCAAAAAAGATTTACACAAATCTAAATATTCTTCAAAGTAGCCACCCTTTGCCTTGATCACAGTTTTACAGTCTTTGCATTCTCTCAACCAGCTTCACATGAAATGCTTCTCCGACAGTCTTAAAGGAGTTTCCACATATGCTCAGCACTTGTTGGCTGCTTTTCCTTCACTCTGCGGTCCAACTCATCCCAAACCATCTCAGTTGGGTTGAGGTTGGTTGATTGTAGAGGCCAGGTCATCCAGAAATCTCACATTTGGACTCATCAGACCAAAGGACAGATTTACACCGGTGTAATGTCCATTGCTCATGTTTCTTGGCCCAAGCAAGTCTCTTCTTATTATTGGTGTCTTTTAGTAGTGATTTCTTTACAGCAATTCGACAATGAAGGCCTGACTCACACAGTCTCCTCTGAACAGTTGATGTTGAGATGTTTCTCTTACTTGAACTCTGCAAAGCATTTATTTGGGCTGCAATTTCTGAGGTGCGGTTAACTCTAATGAAGTTATCCTCTGCAGCAGAGGTAACTATGGGTCTTCATTTCCTGTGCCGGTCCTCATGAAAGCCAGTTTCATCAGAGCGCTTGATGGTTTTTGTGAATGCACTTGAAGAAACGTTCAAAGTTCTTGACATTTTCCAGATTGACTGACCTTAATTTCTTAAAATAATGATGGACTGTCGTTACTCTTTGTTTATTTGAGCTGTTCTTTCCATAATATGGACTTGGTCTTTTACCAAATAGGGCTATCTTCTGAATACAAACCTACCTTGTCACAACACAACTGATTGGCTCAAAAGCATTAAGAAGGAAATAAATTCCACAAATTAACTTTTAACATGGCACACCTGTTAATTGATTTGCATTCCAGGTGACTACCTCATGAAGCTGGTTGAGAGCATGCCAAGAGTGTGCAAAGTTGTCATCAAGGCAAAGGGTGGCTACTTTGATGAATCTCAAATATAACATGTATTTTGTTTGATTGACACTTTGTTGGTTACTACATGATTCCATATGTGTTATTTCATAGTTTGGATGTTTTCACAATTATTCTACAAAGTAGAAAACAGTAAAAATAAAGAGAAACAGTTGAATGAGTAGGTGTGTCCAAACTGTTGACTGCTACTGTATGTTCGTGTTCAAGTGTCTTTTCGAAAAATAAAAAGCGAATGTATTGTTTATTATATTTTGTTAGTGGCAGGTAGGCTATACACAAATATTCCTGCAGAATTTATGTTGACCTACAACTCAATGATCAAGCGTTTGCATGCAGAATGTCACTTTGGGAACCTAATGCTGAGGTACAAGAGGTTGATAGAGACTCAACATTATTATCGGGGTAGAGAAGGTTATGAGGTGTGAGTGTATTTGATTGATTTATATATTTGATCATTACAATTCTAAATGTGTTTAAATACACTGAATTTAACAAACATTAGGAACACCTTCCTGATATTGAGTTTTTGCCCTCATAACAGCCTCAATTCGCCAGGGCATGGACTCTACAAGGTGTTGAAAGCGTTCCACAGGGATGCTGGCCCATGTTGACTCCAATGCTTCCCACAGTTGTGTCAAGTTGGCTAGATGTCCTTAAGGTTCTTAATGTTTTGTATACTCAGTGTATATTTATATTGTACAATTATAATACACATTTTCTGCATGGTTTTACAGCAAAGTTATCTTAGCTTACCTTGCTGTCACTACACTAACGTTACTGCTCTTGTTGTTGTTATTGAATGGAAAAGAAGCAATAAGTTATAAGAAGAGCTTAGAATAATTTCTGTCTCGCTATAAAACCTGATTGTGCTTTCACTCTAAGCTTTTAACATGAGAGAATGCTGGCAGTCCGTCAGGTGCCCCCTTGACAATAGGCCACGACTGCCCTAAATCATAACGCCTTCATTAGCTTGATCAATACCGCCAAAGAGGTGGTTGGGGGGGGGGGGGGGGGGGGGCTGAAGTGATCAGTACAGTGGCCTTATTCTCACAGACCCACTACACCTCACAGAACCCCCCCCCCCCCAACACACACACACACACACACACACACACACACACACACACACACACACACACACACACACACACACACACACACACACACACACACACACACACACACTAAGAAGTTCTGCCAAAAACACTTTGTTCTGATCACAGCCATAAATTTGCTGTGGATTGATCAGTTCTAATTGGAGTGACTGAATGGTAATGACAGATACATTTTTCACTGTGTCAGACTATTAGTTGATGAAGGTGTTAAATAGCCTTGGTATCTGCTTGTTCCTACACTCAACAACCTTGTACTGTGGCAGGCCTGGGTATCTGATTTCCTGCACTCAATAACCAGACACTATGGCTAACCTGGGTACCTGTCTTCCTACATGACTCCAACACCTTCATTAAGTTTGCCGACGACGCAACAGTGGTAGGCCTGATTACTTACAACGATGAGACAGCCTATAGGGAGGAGGTCAGAGACCTGGCAGTGTGGTGCCAGGATAACAACCTCTCTCTCAACACGATCAAGACAAAGGAGATGATTGTGGACTACAGAAAAAGGAGGACCAAGCATGCCCCCATTCTCATCGACGAGGCTGTAGTGGAGCAGGTTGAGAGCTTCAAGTTCCTTGATGTTCACATCACCAACAAACTATCACGGTCCAAACTCACCAAGACAGTCTAGAAGAGGGAATGACAGTGCCTATTCCTCTTCAAGAGACTGAAAAGATTTGGCATGGGTCCTCAGATCCTCAAGAAGTTCTACAGCTGCAGCATCACCGCATGGTATAGCAACTGCTCAGCCTCCGACCGCAAGGCACTACAGAGGATAGTGCGTACGGCCCAGTACATCACTGGAGCCAAGCTTCCTGCAATCCAGGACCTCTATATGTCAGAGGAAGGCTCTAAAAATTGCCAAAGACTCCAGCCACCCCAGTCATAGATTGTTCTCTGTGCTACCGCCCGGCAAGCGGTACCGGAGCGCCAGGTCTAGGTCCAAAAAGCTTCTTAACAGCTTCTACCCCCAAGCCATAAGTCTCCTGAATAGCTAATCAAATGGCTATCCAGACTATTTGCATTGTCCCCACCCTACCCCCCATTTTTACACTACTGATACTCTCTGTTTATTATCCTTGCATAGTCACTTTACCTCTACCTACATGTACATATTACCTCAAATACCTCGAGTAACCGATGCCCCCGCACATTGATTCTGTACCGGAACTCCCTGTATATTGCCTTGCCAATGTTATTTTATTGTTGTTATTATTTGTTATTTTTATATTTTTATAATTTTAATTTTGAATTGAATTTAATTATTTTTATTCCAGTTTATTTTAGTAAATACTTTCTTAACACTTTATTTTCTTATAACTGCATTATTGGTTAAGGGCTTGTAAGTAAGCATTCGGTGCATGTGAAAAATGCAATTTTATTTTATTTTATTAACTTTACACTATAGCTAGCCTGGGTACCTGACTGCTCCTACCTTCAATAACCTAACCTGGGTACCTGAGTTCCTTCGCTCAATAACCTTACACTGTGGCTGTGAAAACAAGTGTGCTGATTGTGGTGACACGGGCAGTTCATATTGGATGAAGAGTTGGTTCAAGCATAAAGGAGTAACGTATTGAGGATGGTACAACTCCTCCAGGTGTAGGAAAGTGTTCAGCAGTTTTTTTGTACAGTAACTAGGTATTGTTATGCATGTACAAATTCCAATATGTGACTCATTTCAGGAAACTAGGCACATGTCACACGTCACTACTTCACAGGAGAGGCATTTGAATGTATTTAAAAAAAATCTAAATGCGTTTTTTGGCAGAAATGCTTTCTGGAACATGTGAACTTTCATGTGCCTTAATAACAAACTTGTATGCCATCTGTAAATAAGGATAAAATTGTTAATTTACGAATCTAGTTGGTTTAGTCACATAAAAGGTCAGGAACCTTCCCGCTAGCCATGATTGGCTGAGATAATGGATGGGCTGGACATGCAAAGAGATGAGTTTGGATTGGTCTGCCATGTAGCACGCTTCTGTCTATATTGAGCGGCTCAGTATGTGTAGGTAATCCTTTCTAACGCAGATTTTTTTTTAAAGATAGCTCTCAACTTTCTGGAGGACTGAGTTTTGAAATCAGTGGAATGCCCGGTGGAAGCAAAGTATGATAACTAACGAGATGGAGAAAATTCAGGTGTTTCATTGCAAATGCAGAGGGAGTCTAAAAGAGAACAAAGAATGTTGTTGAATAAAACACCTGTCTCTTGATTACATCTTCAAACTAAGGGCAACCGTGGCATTTGTGACAAAGAGGGAGAAGCGGGTAAGGGGGTCTAGCTAGCTACCTTTTCAGATATTATATGTTTCAAATGTTGTCAGAAAGTCATTTTCATTGCATGTTAAAGCATGCACAGTAGGCTAGCTAGCTAGTGTTAGCTGGCTGGGTGGCTCGCTAGCTAATGTTATGTGTATGACCTGTGTTAGTAATATTATTTGTACAGTGCCTTGCGAAAGTATTCGGCCCCCTTGAACTTTGCGACCTTTTGCCACATTTCAGGCTTCAAACATAAAGATATAAAACTGTATTTTTTTGTGAAGAATCAACAACAAGTGGGACACAATCATGAAGTGGAACGACATTTATTGGATATTTCAAACTTTTTTAACAATTCAAAAACTGAAAAATTATTCAGCCCCTTTACTTTCAGTGCAGCAAACTCTCTCCAGAAGTTCAGTGAGGATCTCTGAATGATCCAATGTTGACCTAAATGACTAATGATGATAAATACAATCCACCTGTGTGTAATCAAGTCTCCGTATAAATGCACCTGCACTGTGATAGTCTCAGAGGTCCGTTAAAAGCGCAGAGAGCATCATGAAGAACAAGGAACACACCAGGCAGGTCCGAGATACTTTTGTGAAGAAGTTCAAAGCCGGAGTTGGATACAAAAATATTTTTCCCAAGCTTTAAACATCCCAAGGAGCACTGTGCAAGCGATAATATTGAAATGGAAGGAGTATCAGACCACTGCAAATCTACCAAGACCTGGCCGTCCCTCTAAACTTTCAGCTCATACAAGGAGAAGACTGATCAGAGATGCAGCCAAGAGGCCCATGATCACTCTGGATGAACTGCAGAGATCTACAGCTGAGGTGGGAGACTCTGTCCATAGGACAACAATCAGTCGTATATTGCACAAATCTGGCCTTTATGGAAGAGTGGCAAGAAGAAAGCCATTTCTTAAAGATATCCATAAAAAGTGTCGTTTAAAGTTTGCCACAAGCCACCTGGGAGACACACCAAACATGTGGAAGAAGGTGCTCTGGTCAGATGAAACCAAAATTGAACTTTTTGGCAACAATGCAAAACGTTATGTTTGGCGTAAAAGCAACACAGCTCATCACCCTGAACACACCATCCCCACTGTCAAACATGGTGGTGGCAGCATCATGGTTTGGGCCTGCTTTTCTTCAGCAGGGACAGGGAAGATGGTTAAAATTGATGGGAAGATGGATGGAGCCAAATACAGGACCATTCTGGAAGAAAACCTGATGGAGTCTGCAAAAGACCTGAGACTGGGACTGAGATTTGTCTTCCAACAAGACAATGATCCAAAACATAAAGCAAAATCTACAATGGAATGGTTCAAAAATAAACATATCCAGGTGTTAGAATGGCCAAGTCAAAGTCCAGACCTGAATCCAATCGAGAATCTGTGGAAAGAACTGAAAACTGCTGTTCACAAATGCTCTCCATCCAACCTCACTGAGCTCGAGCTGTTTTGTAAGGAGGAATGGGAAAAAATTTCAGTCTCTCGATGTGCAAAACTGATAGAGACATACCCCAAGCGACTTACAGCTGTAATCGCAGCAAAAGGTGGCGCTACAAAGTATTACCTTAAGGGGCTGAATAATTTTGCACGCCCAATTTTTCAGTTTTTGCTTTGTTAAAAAAGTTTGAAATATCCAATAAATGTCGTTCCACTTCATGATTGTGTCCCACTTGTTGTTGATTCTTCACAAAAAAATACAGTTTTATATCAGGTTTCTGGGAATTAATATTGAAATGTTTCTCTGATATATATGACACTGTTATAGATCTGTCTCCCCTTACAGCCCTTTTTGGAGTACTGCCCATGGGTACCCCCCTATCAAGAATCCAGTCGGACACTGTTGCTTATACAACTCTTTTAGCTAGACGGCTAATACTACAGAACTGGAAGATGGCAGCTCCCCCATCTTATAAATATTGGGTGAGGGATGTGTTGTGCCCTCTGAAACTAGAAAAAATCAAATTCAATTCACGTGGGAACCCCAAACTGTTTGATGAGGCTTGGGCTCCATTCCGGTCTTACTTTAAACAGTCTATCCTCTGATGGCATTCCAATTAATACTAAAATAAGTCTGTGACTTAAGGGTTGGAGGAGCCTCTCTCTGTGTTTTTGCTGGGGGGGGGGGCATTAAGGTCCATGTGCTTATTGATTGTGATCCGCAGATGCCTTGTTCATCTTGCTCGGGCAGAGACTGAAGTGTGAGCTTGTTTTCCCCAGTTATTTTTACATTTTGTTCACGCCTACATGAATAATCATTTAATTTTTTTTATTTTAAAGCATTGTAAAAAAAATCTGTCCAGTGGATGGTCGGTCTGTGGCCATGACTCTCTGTGAGTGGTTGCATTTCTCCACCCTTATCCCTTGACTGTTTACAGGAACAATGGTGAGGTGTTAACTCTGTCCCTGTACTATAGATTTCCCTTTAACCTCTGTAGCCTTCTGCCTGGTGTGTTTAACTTGTCTAAAGTCTGGGATCTTTAAAGACATTTTTTTATTTGTATTTTTATTTGTATTTTTATTTGTATTTTTATTTGTATTTTTATTTGTATTTTTATTTGTATTTTTTTTCTAGTTGAGTATATTATTTATATTGCTTTGTCTTGTCTGTGTGTGTGTGTGTGTGTGTGTGTGTGTGTGTGTGTGTGTGTGTGTGTGTGTGTGTGTGTGTGTGTGTGTGTGTGTGTGTGTGTGTGTGTGTGTGTGTGTGTGTGTGTGTCTGTGTGTGTGTGTGTGTGTGTGTCTGTGTGTGTGTGTGTGTGTGTGTGTGTGTGTGTGTGTGTGTGTGTGTGTGTCTGTGTGTGTGTGTGTGTGTGTGTGTGTGTGTGTGTCTGTGTGTGTGTGTGTGTGTGTGTGTCTGTGTGTGTGTGTGTCTGTGTGTCTGTGTCTGTGTGTGTCTGTGTGTGTGTGTGTGTGTGTCTGTGTGTCTGTGTCTGTGTGTGTCTGTGTGTGTGTGTGTAAAACTTAATAAAACAGAGTTTAAAAAAAAGAATGCCCTGCTTTTATTTCATCACACTCACAACCGTAATCAATTTTTTTAAATGAGCTTGCCATTAACTTGTAAATAATGATCTTGTTGTGAGTTTATTTTCCTGTAATAATGAATGATATGTCGATAGACGTTATATAAACCAGGCTTTAGTCTTGAAATCTTTGGTTGTTTAGTACACAACCATACAATGTTGAATGGGTGTAGACAAATTAGAGCTCTCCAATAGGTGTGCCAAAACATTCAAGGGCCATTTTCTCAGTTGATCAATTTTCAAAGCAGAATTACTTTCCCATTGTTCTTCAACTGCAGTGTATGATATAATATTTTCTAGATCTGAGTTTACTGTACTTTTATCCAATATAAAAAAAACACAATTTAATTGTTTTCTACATAAGACCGAATCGAACCGGTTGGTCACATATGCAATCACACCACGTTATAAAAATGTGCAGGCCTACCTATAATTATAATCAACCTATAATTTGGGACATTTATTATGAAGTAGTTTTTAAAAGTGATCCCTGTTCTTGAGTCATGTAAGACTAACACATGTAAGACAATTTTTTTGTTCATTTACACTTTGTACCAGGGAAAATAAACACAAAAACTGACACACAGGTCTAAAATTAGCCTCACGATTCATCTCAGGTGATGCATACAAAAGGCTGCTTGTTTACTGGTGACTGTGTGTGTGTGTGTGTGTGTGTATGTGTGTGTGTGTGTGCATGCTCGCGGAGCACAGTGCCAATATGATGTGTTTACTCTCTCTGGCAGAGCAGAGGAATGCAAAGGGAGTCCTGCCTCTCTGATGCAGATTGTTTGTGTGTGTTTATGTTTGTTTGTTATGTTGGTTGGCTGGTTGTTTGTTTCTGGGTTACATCAAGTCCTTGGAAACAGTCAAAGGAGTAAACAGACTGGGTAGACAGAAATGTCCTAGTAATCACCAGCAGGGCCAAGCCAGGCCAACATAGACTAGACCAGGCCAGGCTATAAACAATGACAGATCATGTCTGTGGAAACGTAACCCTTGGAGCGTGTTTTTCGGACCCTCCTGTAGCCTCCATTTAAGAGTGCTGTGGCACTGTAAAGGGGACCTGCTTTATAATATATTTATCTCATTTTATGAATGAATTGACAAAAACACTGTTGGGCACTTTCACTTCCACCCGTTTCCCACTCCCATTTAGTATCCGTCTCTGTGTTAATCACGGGTAATAATTATCGAAGTGGACAGGTAATTAAATTAAAGCATAATTGGCTACATGAGTTGGCTGTAGTACAACATTTCCCCTTATAATGAAAGAGAAATATGGGAGCATTCACCCAGACTGTCAGAGCTGAAAACACCACGCTTCCTCCTTGACACCCTCACACTGCCTTTGAAAGAGGAGAGAGAGAGTAAAGGAGAAGGTGAGTGTGTTAAGTTGTCCATGTGTGTGTCACAGTGGAGGCTCCTCAGTGGAGGAAGTGGAGGACCATCCCCCTCAGTGAATTTCATAAAAACATTTAAGTTATCCTTTTTGGATAAAACTATACTAAATGTATTCATGTCACCAAATCATCTATTAAAACACGATGTTTTGCAATGAAGGTCTACAGTAGCCTCAACAGCAGTCTATAGGGTAGCACCATGGTGTATCCGGAGGACAGCTATCTTCTGTCCTCCTCTGTGTACATTGACTTCAATACAAAACCTAGGAGGCTCATGGTTCTCACCCAACTCCATAGACTTACACAGTAATTATGACAACTTCCGGAGGACGTCCACCAAGCTATCAGAACACTTTATGAACTGACATGTTGTCTACCCAATGAAAGGATCAGAGATTTAATCTAGTACTGAAAGCATAATGTGGGTGAGTAGTTGATTCAAAGACAGAGAAAGACAATAGTTTAACAGTTTTTCACAAATTATTTTATTCTAAAAGGAAAGAGAAGCAAGAGAGAGTTAGAGAGAGATTTTGCCATTTTTTTTCACTTTCAGTTTCACTTACTTAGCTAGCAAAAGCAGCTAGCTAGTTCAGCCTACTCAAACACCCTGCTCAAACAGAGGAATGATATGTTAGTTACAGTGTTGTGTTGGCTTTGACTATCCAACACAACACTGTAACTCTTCCAAGTCAAGGTAAGAGTTTGGTTTTACTAATTTATTACCACTGGGGCCCACCAGTGTAAATGCTAAACTGCTAACTGACTATACACTGTAAAGTTACTGCATGTTACTAGTAGTTCTGTTAGCTTTGTTGATTATGACTTTACTTTAGTTAATATGGTGACAACAATGTAGACTGTGAATAGCAGTTATGATATGGTATGGCTTGAAAAGGTTTTTTCGCCTGGTCATATGATGTGTTATGCATTGAAGTCCACAAACGAAGGGAAAAGGTGAGAGGAGGAGAGCGCATAGATGAGAAGAAGGAATACAACATGGCTGCTATGAATGTGAACTGTGTTTACGCGTGACCAGGGCTGCATTCATTCCGCCGATTCTGCTAAAAAAACGTTTCTTAAACGGAAGCAAACGTAGATATACATACCTGAATTTGTCCAATAGACAAATATGCAACTCGTTTGCAACTGTGTGACTAATGATTACACCACAGATCAGCTAGATGCAGAAAATAGTGTATTGAATGTGTCACTGTCTGTCACCTCAACATTTTCTCTTGACCTGTGTGCACCTACGTTGTAATCATTCATAGGCTAGGTTGTAGAAACCTCATGATGGTTATAGGGAACATTTTAGTATCATTTACTGTAGTAGCCTAAACCTATCGATGTTATGTTGAACTGGGTGAATGGAATATGAATGACTGTCTTCTCATAGGCTGTAATAGAAATGAGGCCAGGCTCATGAAAAAACAAAACATCAATGACCGCCGCTGGTGTGTTGGTATGTGTGTTACCTCGCTTATGTGTGTGTGAAAGAGAGAGAGGTTGTTTGTGTGTGTGTGTGTGTGTATGTTTGTGTGTATGCATTTGTGTGTGTCAGTGAGAGGGGGATGTTTGTGTGTATGTTTGTGTGTGTATGCGTGTGTGTGTCAGAGAGAGGGGGATGTTTGTGTGTGTTTGTGTGTGTGTATGCGTGTGTGTGTCAGAGAGAGGGGGATGTTTGTGTGTGTTTGTGTGTGTGGTAACTGCATGAAAAAATAGCATCTTTAAAAAGCCATCTGGGAGCGATGTAGTAAAATAAAACGACAATAAAATAAAAGTTACTGCTGCTGATATTTACAAACAATCCCCAAACTGCCCTGAGAATCAAACCCAGACTGGAACACACACACAGCAAGGAGACACACACACACACACACACACACACACACACACACACACACACACACACACACACACACACACACACACACACACACACACACACACACACACACACACACACACACACGCACACACACAGCAAGGAGACACACACACACACACACACACACACACACACACACACACACACACACACACGCACACACACGCGCATTCACACACACACACACACACACACACACACACACACACACCACACACACACACACACACACACACACACACACACACACACACACACACACACTCACTCACACACTCACACAGAGAGAGAGAGAAAGAAAGAGAGAGACGGAGAGCACATAAACACAAATACACATGCTTATGCAAACACAGACGCACTGGCCCTGTGGTTTTTACAGAGTCAACAACAACAGCAGACTGTGGTTGAGCAGAACTAGTGATATCAGACATGGCTGGTTGCATTGGAACAATATTATCAAATGGAAGGACTTGCATTTATACAGCTCATTTATCCAACTCAATGCACTTTATGTATGGAGCTATCTCAGTCCTTCTATCATACGTGTCTGTAGCTAGCAACCATCTGGCACCACCTGTAGCACCCATCCCATTAGAACTAGGGAAGTGATCATGCACTGTAAAAAAAACGATGTTGAGTAAACTGAATGTTATAGCAGCAGGTTGAATTTTGACAGTGTGTAAAAGTGTGGGATGAGGTGGTGGATGAGGTGGGGCATGAGGTGGGTGATGAGGTGGGGGATGAGGTGGGGCATGAGGTGGGTGATGAGGTGGGTGATGAGGTGGGGCATGGGTGAGGATGAGGTAAATGATAGGGAGGAGTAAGTAAACTGAATGTTATAGCAGCAGGTTGAATTTTGACAGTGTGTAAAAGTGTGGGATGAGGTGGGGCATGGATGAGGTGGGGCATGGATGAGGTGGGGCATGGATGAGGATGAGGTAAATGATAGGGAGGAGTGTCTGTGTGGGTGCATGTACAGTTATTGTCAGCCGTACATATTAGGGAGGTGTTGCTAATGTTTGTAATACTCAGTGTATATTTTTGATTTTCATGACAGTTCTTTTTTCATTCATTTTCACAGGGAAGACAATGAAACTGATTACCACATTTTACTAGCAGAATTATTAGTAGAAAGGTGCAAAAACGTCATTGATTGGCTGTGCATCAAAGTACTAGCTCCATGCCAATTGTCATTAAAATAAAACATTTAACATTACATTTACAAAAATAAAATGGTTTTGAAAGGTTGAAAATCAAATAAGGTGTGGTGAACACAACTGTATTATTGTATTATTTTGTGTGTGTGTGTGTGTGTAGTGCAGACAGTGGCCTCCACTATAACTTAGAATAGCTGGTGTGATTGGTGGAGGATCACAAGGAGAATCCCCAGCCTTTTGTCATTGACCACTCATTAATATGTTTACTGGTACAGCTGCTCCCATTATACCATACAGACAGATACAACACACACACACACACACACACACACACACACACACACACACACACACACACACACACACACACACACACACACACACACACACACACACACACACACACACACACACACACACACACACACACACACACACACACACTCCTCTGCTGCCTGTCTCTTCTCCTGCTGTAGTCTCCTCTGCTGTCTGTCTCTTCTCCTGCTCTTCTCCTGCTGTGATCTCCTCTGCTGTCTGTCTCTTCTCCTGCTGTGGTCTCCTCTGCTCTGTCTCCTCACTGCTGTGGTCTCCTCTGCTGTCGGTCTCTTCTCCTGCTGTGGTCTCCTCTGCTGTCTGTCTCTTCTCCTGCTGTGGTCTACTCTGCCCTGTCTCCTCACTGCTGTGGTCTCCTCTGCTGTCGGTCTCTTCTCCTGCTGTGGTCTCCTCTGCTGTCTGTCTCTTCTCCTGCTGTGGTCTATTCTGCTGTCTGTCTCTTCTCCTGCTGTGGTCTCCTCTGCTCTGTCTCCTCACTGCTGTGGTCTCCTCTGCTGTCGGTCTCTTCTCCTGCTGTGGTCTCCTCTGCTGTCGGTCTCTTCTCCTGCTGTGGTTTCCTCTGCTCTGTCTCCTCACTGCTGTGGTCTCCTCTGCTGTCGGTCTCTTCTCCTGCTGTGGTCTCCTCTGCTGTCTGTCTCTTCTCCTGCTGTGGTCTCCTCTGCTGTCTGTCTCTTCTCCTGCTGTGTTCTCCTCTGCTGTCTGTCTCTTCTCCTGCTGTGTTCTCCTCTGCTCTGTCTCTTCTCCTGCTGTGGTCTCCTCTGCTGTCTGTCTCTTCTCCTGCTGTGTTCTCCTCTGCTGTCTGTCTCTTCTCCTGCTGTGGTCTCCTCTGCTGTCTGTCTCTTCTCCTGCTGTGGTCTCCTCTGCTCTGTCTCCTCACTGCTGTGGTCTCCTCTGCTGTCGGTCTCTTCTCCTGCTGTGGTCTCCTCTGCTGTCTGTCTCTTCTCCTGCTGTGGTCTCCTCTGCTCTGTCTCATCACTGCTGTGGACTCCTCTGCTGTCGGTCTCTTCTCCTGCTGTGTTCTCCTCTGCTGTCTGTCTCTTCTCCTGCTGTGTTCTCCTCTGCTGTCTGTCTCTTCTCCTGCTGTGTTCTCCTCTGCTGTCTGTCTCTTCTCCTGCTGTGTTCTCCTCTGCTGTCTGTCTCTTCTCCTGCTGTGTTCTCCTCTGCTGTCTGTCTCTTCTCCTGCTGTGGTCTCCTCTGCTGTCTGTCTCTTCTCCTGCTGTGGTCTCCTCTGCTCTGTCTCATCACTGCTGTGGACTCCTCTGCTGTCGGTCTCTTCTCCTGCTGTGTTCTCCTCTGCTGTCTGTCTCTTCTCCTGCTGTGTTCTCCTCTGCTGTCTGTCTCTTCTCCTGCTGTGTTCTCCTCTGCTGTCTGTCTCTTCTCCTGCTGTGTTCTCCTCTGCTGTCTGTCTCTTCTCCTGCTGTGTTCTCCTCTGCTGTCTGTCTCTTCTCCTGCTGTGTTCTCCTCTGCTGTCTGTCTCTTCTCCTGCTGTGTTCTCCTCTGCTGTCTGTCTCTTCTCCTGCTGTGTTCTCCTCTGCTGTCTGTCTCTTCTCCTGCTGTGTTCTCCTCTGCTGTCTGTCTCTTCTCCTGCTGTGGTCTGTCTTGAGAGGGGCTAAAGAAACCCACCACACCCCTCAGTCTCAGCACCATACTGGGGACACATTAACCCTGCAGATGAGGAATTCTATGTGTGTCTGTTTCATTGTGTACACACACACACGCACACACACACACACACACACACACACACACACACACACACACACACACACACACACACACACACACACACACACACACACACACACACACACACACACACACACACACACACACACACACACACACTGCCCCCCGCTCCTTCCCTCCCTCAATGTGATCAAGTATCAAAGCAAATAAATGACATGCTGTCTTTGCCTCTCCCTCTCTCCCTCTCGCTAGTTTGATCTGTCGTTCTGTAGACTGACACATGGTATCTCCCCAGCTGACATTATCAATCGTTGGGTGGTGCGGCAGTGTTCCGGCGGGGCAGTGGTTCCCACAGGGGAGCCTAGAGTACAGCAGGCCTCTTTGTTTGGTTTAACCCCCCAGAGGAAGCACTTTGACTGGGCCTGGAGCTGAGCTGTCAGGGGCTGGCTGGAGGAATAGAATAGATAGAAGGAGAGGGAAGGAGGAATAGAATCCAAGGGATGAGGTGAGTGTTGTGGTGCGGGTGAGGTAGAGTGCCCAGGTTTGCTGTGGCTCTCTCACACACACTCACCCACACCGTTCTCGGCAGACATGCGTCATCCGTGCACGCACGCGCACACGCACATGCACGCGCACGCACGCACGCACACACGCGCACACGCCCACAGAGGCCGTGGCATTTCAGAACTGCGTTCATGGTTATCCCCCTGAATAAGATCTCCTAAAATCTCCTGGCTGGCTAACTCATATTAGTATGGACATCAGTGCTAAGCTGACATTTAACATCCTTATATTACATACTCACTCACACCACTTTCTGATGGCACACATCTCTCTTTTTTTGTGGTGGGGGGAGGGGGGGGGGGGGGGGTGTTCAACTGAAATCTTTTGTCCAGCGCGACGCCTGTTTTTCATCACCTTGCAGACAGGAAATCTCTTCATTGAATTATTACATTTTCAAGTTATTTAATTTGCTAATAAAAAAGCTTTAATTTTTCCGCCCTGATCTGTGTGTTGTACAGTACTGTATCCTTCACCTCTGTCACAGTGTTGTGGAAGTATACAACACATCTAATCTCTACTTTGGAGATGCTTCAAGGGTTTGTCCATTGTGTACCGAATCAATTTATGCTTCAAGGGTTTGTCCATTGTGTACCGAATCAATTTATGTCATGAAATTCTAAATATTATTTATTGAATGTATTTTCAATCTGTTTTTGTTTGTTTTTACCGTATTGTGTGTTAAGGTGGTTGTTCGCTGGTTTCAAATGGCTTAAATATTTCCTTTGACAGGGTCCCTAATATTCAACTCTCTACCTCTGTGTTTTCAGTGATTTGAAGGTGAACTATTCTGATATCAAATAATAACACGAACACACACACACACACGCACACACGCACGCACGCACGAACGCACACACACACACACACACACACACACACACACACACACACACACACACACACACACACACACACACACACACACGCACGCACGCACGCACGCACGCACGCACACACACACACACACACACACACACACACACACACACACACACACACACACACACACACACACACACACACACACACACACACACACACACACACACACACACACACCTAGCTCTCCACCAACACAACCGTGTATGTGTATTGTTGAGTATACACATGAAATCACATACAGATAAACACTTTTCTTTGTTTAAACATTTTGGTAGATTTGTGGATAGTAGAATTGACTCAAACCATGTTACATATGACTACTGTGAATTAACTTGGATGAATGCAAAATTCCCTTGATACATTTTTTCAAATATCAATCCAAAACATAACTAAGAACATATTTGTATTTTTTAAGAATAATTATAATAATAATTTTCAAAAGCATAGAAGATGACAGGGAAACATAACCTTACAATATCAAACAACAATTTCGGTTTTGATTAGAATAATTAACATTCTAATGTAAGAAAACAGAATTATTTTTAACTGGAACAAGAAAACATTCAAATATTAAACAGACTAAGAATGCAGGTAAAAATAAGACTATTTCTGTAATTACTCCACTTACCTCTACTTGTGATAACAAGGATATTATATACAATACATCCCCACTGTGCTGTCAGGTAGATTATATAGAATAAAGATAGAAGATATATAAATCAGCAGTGTCCATATCTGTCGGAATATGAAGTCATCAGCGTGATGTCATCTGTCGGAATATGAAGTCATCAGCGTGATGTCATTGACTATGTAGCAACATACTGCACACTCAGATGGCTGTTGGTTGGGGCATGGTGCTTCCAACACCATGGTTGTGGGTTTGAGTCCTGCATGGGCACCCTCAGCTCAACCCATACATGCATGGAGGCACACACACATTCCCTACCTCACTGCAGAGCTAATGTGCTGACTGTGTGAAACTGGTTAACTACACATTGGGCCGACGTCGCTCTAATGCTACACTATCTCAGTCAGGACTAATCAAATGGCCTTCCACACACTCTTCTGTTCCCAGTACTGATGAGAGAGGAGAAACGCACACAAACCCCCACTAAACTCTTCTGTTCCTGCGGTGATGAGAGGAATACCTTTTCTTTGAGGGACTTCTCCCCAGCAGCACGGCCAGATGAGGTTTGATTCCTGCAGATTCTACAGTTAATCCTGGTTAGAATTGAAATAAAGGAGAAATGATTGCCTTTCTCTCTCCTCCTCCACTCTTTCTCTCTCCTCCTCCACTCTTTCTCTCTCCTCCTCCACTCTTTCTCTCTCCTCCTCCACTCTTTCTCTGCATCTCTCAGTCTCAGTGGGCTCAGAAAGCCTGACCTCTGCGTTTTCTTCCCGTCCTTCAGATTGGTTTTAAATACTGGGCAGATTAAAACACAACGATGGAAGCTCACATTAGCCATATATTCAAAATCCCCTATTCTGATAATCCCTGTATTTGTCAGAATCAAACACAAGGGAATAGAAAAGGACAAATGATATAATAAGGAAGCAGAGCAAGACGTATTGTGGTGGGGAATTCTGTGGAGAAAGATACATTTAGCTGAATACGGCCAGGCAGGAAGGAAGTCCTTGAAGATGCTTATTGAAATGCTAACCGCTGATCACCTGACCATTTGATGGGACAAAAGGAGCGTTGGTGATTTTAACAACCTCTGATGACCTCTGATGACCTCTGATTACGCTGCCACTCACACATCAAACAGGCCAATGATGATGAGGGAATAGTAGTTAAACACTGTATTAGTGAGTGTGTGTGTGTGACATTCAGACAGACCCATGACGGTGAGAGACTGGTGGTGATGGTGTGTGTGTGTGACATTCAGACAGACCCATGACGGTGAGAGACTGGTGGTGATGGTGTGTGTGTGTGTGACATTCAGACAGACCCATGACGGTGAGAGACTGGTGGTGATGGTGTGTGTGTGTGTGACATTCAGACAAACCCATGACGGTGAGAGACTGGTGGTGATGGTGTGTGTGTGTGTCTGACATTCAGACAGACCCATGACGGTGAGATACTGGTGGTGATGGTGTGTGTGTGTGACATTCAGACAGACCCATGATGGTGAGAGACTGGTGGTGATGGTGTGTGTGTGTGACATTCAGACAGACCCATGAAGGTGAGAGACTGGTGGTGATGGTGTGTGTGTGTGTGTGTGTGTGACATTCAGACAGACCCATGACGGTGAGAGACTGGTGGTGTGTGTGTGTGTGACATTCAGACAGACCCATGACGGTGAGAGACTGGTGGTGATGGTGTGTGTGTGTGTCTGACATTCAGACAGACCCATGACGGTGAGATACTGGTGGTGATGGTGTGTGTGTGTGACATTCAGACAGACCCATGACGGTGAGAGACTGGTGGTGATGGTGTGTGTGTGTGACATTCAGACAGACCCATGAAGGTGAGAGACTGGTGGTGATGGTGTGTGTGTGTGTGACATTCAGACAAACCCATGACGGTGAGAGACTGGTGGTGATGGTGTGTGTGTGTGTGTGACATTCAGACAGACCCATGATGGTGAGAGACTGGTGGTGATGGTGTGTGTGTGACATTCAGACAGACAGATGACGGTGAGAGACTGGTGGTGTGTGTGTGTTTGTGTGACATTCAGACAGACCCATGACGGTGAGAGACTGGTGGTGATGGTGTGTGTGTGTGACATTCAGACAGACCCATGACGTGAGGGACTGGTGATGGTGTGTGTGTGTGACATTCAGACAGACCCATGACGGTGAGAGACTGGTGGTGTGTGTGTGTGTGACATTCAGACAGACCCATGACGGTGAGAGACTGGTGGTGATGGTGTGTGTGTGTGTGTGTGACATTCAGACATACCCATGACGGTGAGAGACTGGTGGTGTGTGTGTGTGTGTGACATTCAGACAGACCCATGACTGTGAGAGACTGGTGGTGATGGTGTGTGTGTGTGTGTGACATTCAGACAGACCCATGACGGTGAGAGACTGGTGGTGATGGTGTGTGTGTGTCACATTCAGACAGACCCATGATGGTGAGAGACTGGTGGTGATGGTGTGTGTGTGTGTGTGTGTGTGACATTCAGACAGACCCATGACGGTGAGAGACTGGTGGTGTGTGTGTGTGTGTGTGACATTCAGACAGACCCATGATGTTGAGAGACTGGTGGTGATGGTGTGTGTGTGTCACATTCAGACAGACCCATGATGGTGAGAGACTGGTGGTGATGGTGTGTGTGACATTCAGACAGACCCATGACGGTGAGAGACTGGTGGTGTGTGTGTGTGACATTCAGACAGACCCATGACGGTGAGAGACTGGTGGTGTGTGTGTGTGACATTCAGACAGACCCATGACGGTGAGAGACTGGTGGTGTGTGTGTGTGTGACATTCAGACAGACCCATGATGGTGAGAGACTGGTGGTGATGGTGGGTGTGTGTGTGTGACATTCAGACAGACCCATGACGGTGAGAGACTGGTGGTGTGTGTGTGTGACATTCAGACAGACCCATGACGGTGAGAGACTGGTGGTGATGGTGTGTGTGTGTGTGTGTGTGTGTGTGACATTCAGACAGACCCATGACGGTGAGAGACTGGTGGTGATGGTGTGTGTGTGTGTGTGACATTCAGACAGACCCATGACGGTGAGAGACTGGTGGTGATGGTGTGTGTGTGTGACATTCAGACAGACAGATGACGGTGAGAGACGGTTGGTGTGTTTGTGTTTGTGTGACATTCAGACAGACCCATGACGGTGAGAGACTGGTGGTGATGGTGTGTGTGTGTGACATTCAGACAGACCCATGACGGTGAGAGACTGGTGATGGTGTGTGTGTGTGACATTCAGACAGACCCATGACGATGAGAGACTGGTGGTGTGTGTGTGTGTGACATTCAGACAGACCCATGACGGTGAGAGACTGGTGGTGATGGTGTGTGTGTGTGTGTGTGTGACATTCAGACATACCCATGACGGTGAGAGACTGGTGGTGTGTGTGTGTGTGTGACATTCAGACAGAGCCATGACGGTGAGAGACTGGTGGTGATGGTGTGTGTGTGTGTGTGACATTCAGACAGACCCATGACGGTGAGAGACTGGTGGTGATGGTGTGTGTGTGTGTGTGTGACATTCAGACAGACAGATGACGGTGAGAGACTGGTGGTGTGTGTGTGTGTTTGTGTGACATTCAGACAGACCCATGACGGTGAGAGACTGGTGGTGATGGTGTGTGTGTGTGACATTCAGACAGACCCAGGACGGTGAGAGACTGGTGATGGTGTGTGTGTGTGACATTCAGACAGACCCATGACGGTGAGAGACTGGTGGTGATGGTGTGTGTGTGTCACATTCAGACAGACCCATGACGGTGAGAGACGGGTGGTGATGGTGTGTGTGTGTGTGTGTGTGTGACATTCAGACACACCCATGACGGTGAGAGACTGGTGGTGTGTGTGTGTGTGACATTCAGACAGACCCATGACGGTGAGAGACTGGTGGTGATGGTGTGTGTGTGTGACATTCAGACAAACCCATGACGGTGAGAGACTGGTGGTGATGATGTGTGTGTGTGTGTGACATTCAGACAGACAGATGACGGTGAGAGACTGGTGGTGTGTGTGTGTGTGTCATTCAGACAGACCCATGACGGTGAGAGACTGGTGGTGATGGTGTGTGTGTGTGTGACATTCAGACAGACCCATGACGGTGAGAAACTGGTGGTGTGTGTGTGTGTGACATTCAGACAGACCCATGACGGTGAGAGACTGGTGGTGATGGTGTGTGTGTGTGTGACATTCAGACAGACCCATGACGGTGAGAGACTGGTGGTGATGGTGTATGTGTGTGACATTCAGACAGACCCATGACGGTGAGAGACTGGTGGTGATGGTGTGTGTGACATTCAGACAAACCCATGACGGTGAGAGACTGGTGGTGTGTGTGTGTGTGACATTCAGAAAGACCCATGACGGTGAGAGACTGGTGGTGATGGTGTGTGTGTGTGATATTCAGACAGACCCATGACGGTGAGAGACTGGTGGTGATGGTGTGTGTGTGTGTGTGTAACATTCAGACAGACCCATGACGGTGAGAGACTGGTGGTGTGTGTGTGTGTGTGACATTCAGATAGACCCATGACGGTGAGAGACTGGTGGTGATGGTGTGTGTGTGTGTCTGACATTCAGACAGACAAATGACGGTGAGATACTGGTGGTGATGGTGTGTGTGTGTGACATTCAGACAGACCCATGACGGTGAGAGACTGGTGGTGATGGTGTGTGTGTGTGACATTCAGACAGACCCATGAAGGTGAGAGACTGGTGGTAATGGTGTGTGTGTGTGTGTGTGACATTCAGACAGACCCATGACGGTGAGAGACTGGTGGTGTGTGTGTGTGTGACATTCAGACAGACCCATGACGGTGAGAGACTGGTGGTGATGGTGTGTGTGTGTGTGTGTGACATTCAGACAGACCCATGACGGTGAGAGACTGGTGGTGTGTGTGTGTGTGACATTCAGACAGACCCATGACGGTGAGAGACTGGTGGTGATGGTGTGTGTGTGTGTGTGACATTCAGACAGACCCATGACGGTGAGAGACTGGTGGTGATGGTATGTGTGTGTGACATTCAGACAGACAGATGACGGTGAGAGACTGGTGGTGTGTGTGTGTTTGTGTGACATTCAGACAGACCCATGACGGTGAGAGACTGGTGGTGATGGTGTGTGTGTGTGACATTCAGACAGACCCATGAAGGTGAGAGACTGGTGGTGATGGTGTGTGTGTGTGTGACATTCAGACAAACCCATGACGGTGAGAGACTGGTGGTGATGGTGTGTGTGTGTGTGTGACATTCAGACAGACCCATGATGGTGAGAGACTGGTGGTGATGGTGTGTGTGTGACATTCAGACAGACAGATGATGGTGAGAGACTGGTGGTGTGTGTGTGTTTGTGTGACATTCAGACAGACCCATGACGGTGAGAGACTGGTGGTGATGGTGTGTGTGTGTGACATTCAAACAGACCCATGACGGTGAGAGACTGGTGATGGTGTGTGTGTGTGTGACATTCAGACAGACCCATGACGGTGAGAGACTGGTGGTGTGTGTGTGTGTGACATTCAGACAGACCCATGACGGTGAGAGACTGGTGGTGATGGTGTGTGTGTGTGTGTGTGACATTCAGACAGACCCATGACGGTGAGAGACTGGTGGTGTGTGTGTGTGTGACATTCAGACAGACCCATGACGGTGAGAGACTGGTGGTGATGGTGTGTGTGTGTGTGTGACATTCAGACAGACCCATGACGGTGAGAGACTGGTGGTGATGGTGTGTGTGTGTGACATTCAGACAGACAGATGACGGTGAGAGACGGTTGGTGTGTTTGTGTTTGTGTGACATTCAGACAGACCCATGACGGTGAGAGACTGGTGGTGATGGTGTGTGTGTGTGACATTCAGACAGACCCATAACGGTGAGAGACTGGTGATGGTGTGTGTGTGTGTGACATTCAGACAGACCCATGACGATGAGAGACTGGTGGTGTGTGTGTGTGTGACATTCAGACAGACCCATGACGGTGAGAGACTGGTGGTGATGGTGTGTGTGTGTGTGTGTGTGACATTCAGACATACCCATGACGGTGAGAGACTGGTGGTGTGTGTGTGTGTGTGACATTCAGACAGACCCATGACGGTGAGAGACTGGTGGTGATGGTGTGTGTGTGTGTGTGACATTCAGACAGACCCATGACGGTGAGAGACTGGTGGTGATGGTGTGTGTGTGTGTGTGTGACATTCAGACAGACAGATGACGGTGAGAGACTGGTGGTGTGTGTGTGTGTTTGTGTGACATTCAGACAGACCCATGACGGTGAGAGACTGGTGGTGATGGTGTGTGTGTGTGACATTCAGACAGACCCATGACGGTGAGAGACTGGTGATGGTGTGTGTGTGTGACATTCAGACAGACCCATGATGGTGAGAGACTGGTGGTGTGTGTGTGTGTGTGACAATAAGACAGACCCATGACGGTGAGAGACTGGTGGTGATGGTGTGTGTGTGTCACATTCAGACAGACCCATGACGGTGAGAGACGGGTGGTGATGGTGTGTGTGTGTGTGTGTGACATTCAGACACACCCATGACGGTGAGAGACTGGTGGTGTGTGTGTGTGTGACATTCAGACAAACCCATGACGGTGAGAGACTGGTGGTGATGGTGTGTGTGTGTGTGACATTCAGACAGACCCATGACGGTGAGAGACTGGTGGTGATGGTGTGTGTGTGTGACATTCAGACAAACCCATGACGGTGAGAGACTGGTGGTGATGATGTGTGTGTGTGTGTGACATTCAGACAGACAGATGACGGTGAGAGACTGGTGGTGTGTGTGTGTGTGTCATTCAGACAGACCCATGACGGTGAGAGACTGGTGGTGATGGTGTGTGTGTGTGTGACATTCAGACAGACCCATGACGGTGAGAAACTGGTGGTGTGTGTGTGTGTGACATTCAGACAGACCCATGACGGTGAGAGACTGGTGGTGATGGTGTGTGTGTGTGTGACATTCAGACAGACCCATGACGGTGAGAGACTGGTGGTGATGGTGTATGTGTGTGACATTCAGACAGACCCATGACGGTGAGAGACTGGTGGTGATGGTGTGTGTGACATTCAGACAAACCCATGACGGTGAGAGACTGGTGGTGTGTGTGTGTGTGACATTCAGAAAGACCCATTACGGTGAGAGACTGGTGGTGATGGTGTGTGTGTGTGATATTCAGACAGACCCATGACGGTGAGAGACTGGTGGTGATGGTGTGTGTGTGTGTGTAACATTCAGACAGACCCATGACGGTGAGAGACTGGTGGTGTGTGTGTGTGTGACATTCAGATAGACCCATGACGGTGAGAGACTGGTGGTGATGGTGTGTGTGTGTGTCTGACATTCAGACAGACAAATGACGGTGAGATACTGGTGGTGATGGTGTGTGTGTGTGACATTCAGACAGACCCATGACGGTGAGAGACTGGTGGTGATGGTGTGTGTGTGTGACATTCAGACAGACCCATGAAGGTGAGAGACTGGTGGTAATGGTGTGTGTGTGTGTGTGTGACATTCAGACAGACCCATGACGGTGAGAGACTGGTGGTGTGTGTGTGTGTGACATTCAGACAGACCCATGACGGTGAGAGACTGGTGGTGATGGTGTGTGTGTGTGTGTGTGACATTCAGACAGACCCATGACGGTGAGAGACTGGTGGTGTGTGTGTGTGTGACATTCAGACAGACCCATGACGGTGAGAGACTGGTGGTGATGGTGTGTGTGTGTGTGTGACATTCAGACAGACCCATGACGGTGAGAGACTGGTGGTGATGGTGTGTGTGTGTGACATTCAGACAGACAGATGACGGTGAGAGACTGGTGGTGTGTGTGTGTTTGTGTGACATTCAGACAGACCCATGACGGTGAGAGACTGGTGGTGATGGTGTGTGTGTGACATTCAGACAGACCCATGAAGGTGAGAGACTGGTGGTGATGGTGTGTGTGTGTGTGTGACATTCAGACAAACCCATGACGGTGAGAGACTGGTGCTGATGGTGTGTGTGTGTGTGTGACATTCAGACAGACCCATGATGGTGAGAGACTGGTGGTGATGGTGTGTGTGTGACATTCAGACAGACAGATGACGGTGAGAGACTGGTGGTGTGTGTGTGTTTGTGTGACATTCAGACAGACCCATGACGGTGAGAGACTGGTGGTGATGGTGTGTGTGTGTGACATTCAGACAGACCCATGACGGTGAGAGACTGGTGATGGTGTGTGTGTGTGACATTCAGACAGACCCATGACGGTGAGAGACTGGTGGTGTGTGTGTGTGTGACATTCAGACAGACCCATGACGGTGAGAGACTGGTGGTGATGGTGTGTGTGTGTGTGTGTGACATTCAGACAGACCCATGACGGTGAGAGACTGGTGGTGTGTGTGTGTGTGACATTCAGACAGACCCATGACGGTGAGAGACTGGTGGTGATGGTGTGTGTGTGTGTGTGACATTCAGACAGACCCATGACGGTGAGAGACTGGTGGTGATGGTGTGTGTGTGTGACATTCAGACAGACAGATGACGGTGAGAGACGGTTGGTGTGTTTGTGTTTGTGTGACATTCAGACAGACCCATGACGGTGAGAGACTGGTGGTGTGTGTGTGTGACATTCAGACAGACCCATGACGGTGAGAGACTGGTGGTGTGTGTGTGTGTGACATTCAGACAGACCCATGATGGTGAGAGACTGTGGTGATAGTGGATGTGTGTGTGTGACATTCAGACAGACCCATGACGGTGAGAGACTGGTGGTGATGGTGTGTGTGACATTCAGACAGACCCATGACGGTGAGAGACTGGTGGTGTGTGTGGTGACATTCAGACAGACCCATGACGGTGAGAGACTGGTGGTGTGTGTGTGTGACATTCAGACAGACCCATGACGGTGAGAGACTGGTGGTGTGTGTGTGTGTGACATTCAGACAGACCCATGATGGTGAGATTGACTGGTGGTGATGGTGGGTGTGTGTGTGTGACATTCAGACAGACCCATGACGGTGAGAGACTGGTGGTGTGTGTGTGTGTGACATTCAGACAGACCCATGACGGTGAGAGACTGGTGGTGATGGTGTGTGTGTGTGTGTGTGTGACATTCAGACAGACCCATGACGGTGAGAGACTGGTGGTGTGTGTGTGTGTGTGACATTCAGACAGACCAATGACGGTGAGAGACTGGTGGTGATGGTGTGTGTGTGTGTGTGACATTCAGACAGACCCATGACGGTGAGAGACTGGTGGTGATGGTGTGTGTGTGTGACATTCAGACAGACAGATGACGGTGAGAGACGGTTGGTGTGTTTGTGTTTGTGTGACATTCAGACAGACCCATGACGGTGAGAGACTGGTGGTGTGTGTGTGACATTCAGACAGACCCATGACGGTGAGAGACTGGTGGTGTGTGTGTGTGTGACATTCAGACAGACCCATGATGGTGAGAGACTGGTGGTGATAGTGGATGTGTGTGTGTGACATTCAGACAGACCCATGACGGTGAGAGACTGGTGGTGATGGTGTGTGTGACATTCAGACAGACCCATGACGGTGAGAGACTGGTGGTGTGTGTGTGTGACATTCAGACAGACCCATGACGGTGAGAGACTGGTGGTGTGTGTGTGTGACATTCAGACAGACCCATGACGGTGAGAGACTGGTGGTGTGTGTGTGTGTGACATTCAGACAGACCCATGATGGTGAGATTGACTGGTGGTGATGGTGGGTGTGTGTGTGTGACATTCAGACAGACCCATGACGGTGAGAGACTGGTGGTGTGTGTGTGTGTGACATTCAGACAGACCCATGACGGTGAGAGACTGGTGGTGATGGTGTGTGTGTGTGTGTGTGTGACATTCAGACAGACCCATGACGGTGAGAGACTGGTGGTGTGTGTGTGTGTGTGACATTCAGACAGACCAATGACGGTGAGAGACTGGTGGTGATGGTGTGTGTGTGTGTGTGACATTCAGACAGACCCATGACGGTGAGAGACTGGTGGTGATGGTGTGTGTGTGTGACATTCAGACAGACAGATGACGGTGAGAGACGGTTGGTGTGTTTGTGTTTGTGTGACATTCAGACAGACCCATGACGGTGAGAGACTGGTGGTGATGGTGTGTGTGTGTGACATTCAGACAGACCCATGACGGTGAGAGACTGGTGATGGTGTGTGTGTGTGACATTCAGACAGACCCATGACGATGAGAGACTGGTGGTGTGTGTGTGTGTGACATTCAGACAGACCCATGACGGTGAGAGACTGGTGGTGATGGTGTGTGTGTGTGTGTGTGTGACATTCAGACATACCCATGACGGTGAGAGACTGGTGGTGTGTGTGTGTGTGTGACATTCAGACAGACCCATGACGGTGAGAGACTGGTGGTGATGGTGTGTGTGTGTGACATTCAGACAGACCCATGACGGTGAGAGACTGGTGGTGATGGTGTGTGTGTGTGTGTGTGACATTCAGACAGACAGATGACGGTGAGAGACTGGTGGTGTGTGTGTGTGTTTGTGTGACATTCAGACAGACCCATGACGGTGAGAGACTGGTGGTGATGGTGTGTGTGTGTGACATTCAGACAGACCCATGACGGTGAGAGACTGGTGATGGTGTGTGTGTGTGACATTCAGACAGACCCATGACGGTGAGAGACTGGTGGTGATGGTGTGTGTGTGTCACATTCAGACAGACCCATGACGGTGAGAGACGGGTGGTGATGGTGTGTGTGTGTGTGTGTGTGTGACATTCAGACACACCCATGACGGTGAGAGACTGGTGGTGTGTGTGTGTGTGACATTCAGACAAACCCATGACGGTGAGAGACTGGTGGTGATGGTGTGTGTGTGTGTGTGACATTCAGACAGACCCATGACGGTGAGAGACTGGTGGTGATGGTGTGTGTGTGTGACATTCAGACAAACCCATGACGGTGAGAGACTGGTGGTGATGATGTGTGTGTGTGTGTGACATTCAGACAGACAGATGACGGTGAGAGACTGGTGGTGTGTGTGTGTGTGTCATTCAGACAGACCCATGACGGTGAGAGACTGGTGGTGATGGTGTGTGTGTGTGTGACATTCAGACAGACCCATGACGGTGAGAAACTGGTGGTGTGTGTGTGTGTGACATTCAGACAGACCCATGACGGTGAGAGACTGGTGGTGATGGTGTGTGTGTGTGTGACATTCAGACAGACCCATGACGGTGAGAGACTGGTGGTGATGGTGTATGTGTGTGACATTCAGACAGACCCATGACGGTGAGAGACTGGTGGTGATGGTGTGTGTGACATTCAGACAAACCCATGACGGTGAGAGACTGGTGGTGTGTGTGTGTGTGACATTCAGAAAGACCCATGACGGTGAGAGACTGGTGGTGATGGTGTGTGTGTGTGATATTCAGACAGACCCATGACGGTGAGAGACTGGTGTGATGGTGTGTGTGTGTGTGTAACATTCAGACAGACCCATGACGGTGAGAGACTGGTGGTGTGTGTGTGTGTGACATTCAGATAGACCCATGACGGTGAGAGACTGGTGGTGATGGTGTGTGTGTGTGTGACATTCAGACAGACCCATGACGGTGAGAAACTGGTGGTGTGTGTGTGTGTGACATTCAGACAGACCCATGACGGTGAGAGACTGGTGGTGATGGTGTGTGTGTGTGTGACATTCAGACAGACCCATGACGGTGAGAGACTGGTGGTGATGGTGTATGTGTGTGACATTCAGACAGACCCATGACGGTGAGAGACTGGTGGTGATGGTGTGTGTGACATTCAGACAAACCCATGACGGTGAGAGACTGGTGGTGTGTGTGTGTGTGACATTCAGAAAGACCCATGACGGTGAGAGACTGGTGGTGATGGTGTGTGTGTGTGATATTCAGACAGACCCATGACGGTGAGAGACTGGTGGTGATGGTGTGTGTGTGTGTGTAACATTCAGACAGACCCATGACGGTGAGAGACTGGTGGTGTGTGTGTGTGTGACATTCAGATAGACCCATGACGGTGAGAGACTGGTGGTGATGGTGTGTGTGTGTGTCTGACATTCAGACAGACAAATGACGGTGAGATACTGGTGGTGATGGTGTGTGTGTGACATTCAGACAGACAGATGACGGTGAGAGACTGGTGGTGATGATGTGTGTGTGTGTGACATTCAGACAAACCCATGATGGTGAGAGACTGGTGCTGATGGTGTGTGTGTGTGTGTGACATTCAGACAGACCCATGATGGTGAGAGACTGGTGGTGATGGTGTGTGTGTGACATTCAGACAGACAGATGACGGTGAGAGACTGGTGGTGTGTGTGTGTTTGTGTGACATTCAGACAGACCCATGACGGTGAGAGACTGGTGGTGATGGTGTGTGTGTGTGACATTCAGACAGACCCATGACGGTGAGAGACTGGTGATGGTGTGTGTGTGTGACATTCAGACAGACCCATGACGGTGAGAGACTGGTGGTGTGTGTGTGTGTGACATTCAGACAGACCCATGACGGTGAGAGACTGGTGGTGATGGTGTGTGTGTGTGTGTGTGACATTCAGACAGACCCATGATGGTGAGAGACTGGTGGTGTGTGTGTGTGTGACATTCAGACAGACCCATGACGGTGAGAGACTGGTGGTGATGGTGTGTGTGTGTGTGTGACATTCAGACAGACCCATGACGGTGAGAGACTGGTGGTGATGGTGTGTGTGTGTGACATTCAGACAGACAGATGACGGTGAGAGACGGTTGGTGTGTTTGTGTTTGTGTGACATTCAGACAGACCCATGACGGTGAGAGACTGGTGGTGTGTGTGTGTGACATTCAGACAGACCCATGACGGTGAGAGACTGGTGGTGTGTGTGTGTGTGACATTCAGACAGACCCATGATGGTGAGAGACTGGTGGTGATAGTGGGTGTGTGTGTGTGACATTCAGACAGACCCATGACGGTGAGAGACTGGTGGTGATGGTGTGTGTGACATTCAGACAGACCCATGACGGTGAGAGACTGGTGGTGTGTGTGTGTGACATTCAGACAGACCCATGACGGTGAGAGACTGGTGGTGTGTGTGTGTGACATTCAGACAGAGCCATGACGGTGAGAGACTGGTGGTGTGTGTGTGTGTGACATTCAGACAGACCCATGATGGTGAGAGACTGGTGGTGATGGTGGGTGTGTGTGTGTGACATTCAGACAGACCCATGACGGTGAGAGATTGGTGGTGTGTGTGTGTGTGACATTCAGACAGACCCATGACGGTGAGAGACTGGTGGTGATGGTGTGTGTGTGTGTGTGTGTGACATTCAGACAGACCCATGACGGTGAGAGACTGGTGGTGTGTGGTGTGTGACATTCAGACAAACCCATGATGGTGAGAGACTGGTGCTGATGGTGTGTGTGTGTGTGTGACATTCAGACAGACCCATGATGGTGAGAGACTGGTGGTGATGGTGTGTGTGTGACATTCAGACAGGACAGATGACGGTGAGAGACTGGTGGTGTGTGTGTGTTTGTGTGACATTCAGACAGACCCATGACGGTGAGAGACTGGTGGTGATGGTGTGTGTGTGTGACATTCAGACAGACCCATGACGGTGAGAGACTGGTGATGGTGTGTGTGTGTGACATTCAGACAGACCCATGACGGTGAGAGACTGGTGGTGTGTGTGTGTGTGACATTCAGACAGACCCATGACGGTGAGAGACTGGTGGTGATGGTGTGTGTGTGTGTGTGTGTGACATTCAGACATACCCATGACGGTGAGAGACTGGTGGTGTGTGTGTGTGTGTGACATTCAGACAGACCCATGACGGTGAGAGACTGGTGGTGATGGTGTGTGTGTGTGTGTGACATTCAGACAGACCCATGACGGTGAGAGACTGGTGGTGATGGTGTGTGTGTGTGACATTCAGACAGACAGATGACGGTGAGAGACGGTTGGTGTGTTTGTGTTTGTGTGACATTCAGACAGACCCATGACGGTGAGAGACTGGGTGGTGTGGTGTGACATTCAGACAGACCCATGACGGTGAGAGACTGGTGGTGTGTGTGTGTGTGACATTCAGACAGACCCATGATGGTGAGAGACTGGTGGTGATAGTGGGTGTGTTGTGTGTGACATTCAGACAGACCCATGACGGTGAGAGACTGGTGGTGATGGTGTGTGTGACATTCAGACAGAGCCATGACGGTGAGAGACTGGTGGTGATGGTGTGTGTGTGTGTGTGTGTGACATTCAGACAGACCCATGACGGTGAGAGACTGGTGGTGTGTGTGTGTGTGACATTCAGACAGACCCATGACGGTGAGAGACTGGTTGTGATGGTGTGTGTGTGTGTGTGACATTCAGACAGACCCATGACGGTGAGAGACTGGTGGTGATGGTGTGTGTGTGTGACATTCAGACAGACAGATGACGGTGAGAGACGGTTGGTGTGTTTGTGTTTGTGTGACATTCAGACAGACCCATGACGGTGAGAGACTGGTGGTGATGGTGTGTGTGTGTGGACATTCAGACAGACCCATGACGGTGAGAGACTGGTGATGGTGTGTGGTGTGTGACATTCAGACAGGACCATGACGATGAGAGACTGGTGGTGTGTGTGTGTGTGACATTCAGACAGACCCATGACGGTGAGAGACTGGTGGTGATGGTGTGTGTGTGTGTGTGTGTGACATTCAGACATACCCATGACGGTGAGAGACTGGTGGTGTGTGTGTGTGTGTGACATTCAGACAGACCCATGACGGTGAGAGACTGGTGGTGATGGTGTGTGTGGTGTGTGACATCAGACAGACCCATGACGGTGAGAGACTGGTGGTGATGGTGTGTGTGTGTGTGTGTGACATTCAGACAGACAGATGACGGTGAGAGACTGGTGGTGTGTGTGTGTGTTTGTGTGACATTCAGACAGACCCATGACGGTGAGAGACTGGTGGTGATGGTTGTGTGTGTGACATTCAGACAGACCCATGACGGTGAGAGACTGGTGATGGTGTGTGTGTGTGACATTCAGACAGACCCATGACGGTGAGAGACTGGTGGTGATGGTGTGTGGTGTCACATTCAGACAGACCCATGACGGTGAGAGACGGGTGGTGATGGTGTGTGTGTGTGTGTGTGTGTGACATTCAGACACACCCATGACGGTGAGAGACTGGTGGTGTGTGTGTGTGTGACATTCAGACAAACCCATGACGGTGAGAGACTGGTGGTGATGGTGTGTGTGTGTGTGTGACATTCAGACAGACCCATGACGGTGAGAGACCGTGGTGATGGTGTGTTGTGTGTGACATTCAGACAAACCCATGACGGTGAGAGACTGGTGGTGATGATGTGTGTTGTGTGTGTGACATTCAGACAGACAGATGACGGTGAGAGACTGGTGGTGTGTGTGTGTGTGTCATTCAGACAGATCCATGACGGTGAGAGACTGGTGGTGATGGTGTGTGTGTGTGTGACCTTCAGACAGACCCATGACGGTGAGAAACTGGTGGTGTGGTGTGTGTGTGACATTCAGACAGACCCATGACGGTGAGAGACTGGTGGTGATGGTGTGTGTGTGTGTGGACATTCAGACAGACCCATGACGGTGAGAGACTGGTGGTGATGGTGTGTGTGTGTGACATTCGACAGACCATGACGGTGAGAGACTGGTGATGGTGTGTGTGTGTGACATTCAGACAGACCCATGACGATGAGAGACTGGTGGTGTGTGTGTGTGTGACATTCAGACAGACCCATGACGGTGAGAGACTGGTGGTGATGGTGTGTGTGTGTGTGTGTGTGACATTCAGACATACCCATGACGGTGAGAGACTGGTGTGTGTGTGTGTGTGTGACATTCAGACAGACCCATGACGGTGAGAGACTGGTGGTGATGGTGTGTGTGTGTGTGTGACATTCAGACAGACCCATGACGGTGAGAGACTGGTGGTGATGGTGTGTGTGTGTGTGTGTGACATTCAGACAGACAGATACGGTGAGAGGACTGGTGGTGTGTGTGTGTGTTTGTGTGACATTCAGACAGACCCATGACGGTGAGAGACTGGTGGTGATGGTGTGTGTGTGTGACATTCAGACAGACCCATGACGGTGAGAGACTGGTTGATGGTGTGTGTGTGTGACATTCAGACAGACCCATGACGGTGAGAGACTGGTGGTGATGGTGTGTGTGTGTCACATTCAGGACAGACCCATGACGGTGAGAGACGGGTGGTGATGGTGTGTGTGTGTGTGTGTGTGTGACATTCAGACACACCCATGACGGTGAGAGACTGGTGGTGTGTGTGTGTGGACATTCAGACAAACCCATGACGGTTGAGAGACTGGTGGTGATGGTGTGTGTGTGTGTGTGACATCAGACAGACCCATGACGGTGAGAGACCGGTGGTGATGTGTGTGGTGTGTGTGACATTCAGACAACCCATGACGGTGAGAGACTGGGTGGTTAGTGTGTGTGTGATGTTGACATTCAGACAGACGATGACGGTGAGAAAGACTGGTGTGTGTGTGTGTGTGTCATTAGACAGATCCATGACGGTGAGAGACTGGTGGTGATGGTGTGGTGGGTTGACATTCAGACAGACCCATGACGGTGAGAACTGGGTGGTGTGTGTGTGTGTTGACATTCAGACAGACCCATGACGGTGAGAGACTGGTGGTGATGGTGTGTGTGTGTGACATTCAGACAGACCCATGACGGGTGAGAGACTGGTGGTGATGGTGTTTTGTGTGTGACATTCAGACAGACCCATGACGGTGAGAGACTGGTGGGTGATGGTGTGTGGTGACATTCAGACAACCCATGACGTGAGAGACTGGTGGTGTGTGTGTGTGTGACATTCAGACAGACCCATGACGGTGAGAGACTGGTGGTGATGTGTGTGTGTGTGACATTCAGACAGACCCATGACGGTGAGAGACTGGTGGTGATGGTGTGTGTGTGTGTGTGACATTCAGACAGACCCATGACGGTGAGAGACTGGTGGTGTGTGTGTGTGTGACATTCAGACAGACCCATGACGGTGAGAGACTGGTGGTGATGGTGTGTGTGTGTGTGACATTCAGACAGACCCATGACGGTGAGAGACTGGTGGTGATGGTGTGTGTGTGTGACATTCAGACAGACCCATGACGGTGAGAGACTGGTGGTGATGGTGTGTGTGTGTGACATTCAGACAGACCCATGACGGTGAGAGACTGGTGGTGATGGTGTGTGTGTGTGTGTGTGACATTCAGACAGACCCATGACGGTGAGAGACTGGTGGTGTGTGTGTGTGTGACATTCAGACAGACCCATGACGGTGAGAGACTGGTGGTGATGGTGTGTGTGTGTGTGTGTGACATTCAGACAGACCCATGACGGTGAGAGACTGGTGGTGTGTGTGTGTGTGACATTCAGACAGACCCATGACGGTGAGAGACCTGGTGGTGATGGTGTGTGTGTGTGTTGTATGACATTCAGACAGACCCATGACGGTGAGAGACTGGTGGTGATGGTGTGTGTGTGGTGGACATTCAGACAGACCCATGACGGTGAGAGACTGGTGGTGATGGTGTATGTGTGTGACATTCAGACAGACCCATGACGGTGAGAGACTGGTGGTGATGGTGGTGTGTGACATTCAGACAAACCCATGACGGTGAGAGACTGGTGGTGTGTGTGGTGTGTGACATTCAGAAAAGACCCATGATGGTGAGAGACTGGTGGTGCTGGTGTGTGTGTGTGATATTCAGACAGACCCATGACGGTGAGGAGACTGGTGGTGATGGTGTTGTGGTGTGTGTAACATTCAGACAGACCCATGACGTGAGAGACTGGTGGTGTGTGTGTGTGTGACATTCAGATAGACCCATGACGGTGAGAGACTGGTGGTGATGGTGTGTGTGTGTGTTGACATTCAGACAGACCCAATGACGGTGAGGACTTGGTGAGGTGTGTGTGTGTGAACATTCAGACAAGACCCATGACGGTGAGAGACTGGTGGTGATGGTGTGTGTGTGTGACATTCAGACAGACCCATGACAGGTGAGAGACTGGTGGTGATGGTGTGTGTGTGTTGACATTCAGACAGACCCATGACGGTGAGAGACTGGTGGTGTGTGTGTGTGTGTGACATTCAGACAGACCCATGACGGTGAGAGACTGGTGTGTGATGTGGGTGTGTGTGTGTGTGACATTCAGACAGACCCATGACGGTGAGAGACTGGTGGGTGATGGTGTGTGTGTGTGTGACATTCAGACAGACCCATGACGGTGAGAGACTGGTGTGTGTGTGTTTTGTGTGACATTCAGACAACCCATGACGGTGGAGAGACTGGTGGGATGGTGTGTGTGTGTGACATTCAGACAGACCCATGACGGTGAGAGACTGGTGGTGATGGTGTGTGTGTGGTGACATTCAGACAAACCCATGACGGTGAGAGACTGGTGGTGATGGTGTGTGTGTGGTGTGACATTCAGACAGACCCATGATGGTGAGAGACTGGTGGTGCTGGTGTGTGTGTGACATTCAGACAGACAGATGACGGTGAGAGACTGGTGGTGTGTGTGTGTTTGTGTGACATTCAGACAGACCCATGACGGTGAGAGACTGGTGGTGATGGTGTGTGTGTGTGACATTCAGACAGACCATGACGGTGAGAGACTGGTGATGGTGTGTTGTGTGTGACATTAAGACAGACCCATGACGGTGAGAGACTGGTGGTGGTGTGTGTGTGTGACATTCGACAGACCCATGACGGGGGAGAGACTGGTGGTGATGGTGTGTGTGTGTGTGTGACATTCAGACAGGACCATGACGGTGAGAAACTGGTGGTGTGTGTGTGTGTGACATTCAGACAGACCCATGACGGTGAGAGACTGGGGTGATGGTGTGTGGTGGTGTGTGTGACATTCAGACAGACCCATGACGGTGAGAGACTGGTGGTGATGGTGTGGTGTGTGTGTGACATTCAGACAGGACCCATGACGGTGAGAGACTGGTGGTGTGTGTGTGTGACATCAGACAGACCCATGACGGTGAGAGGACTGGTGGTGATGGTGTGTGTGTGTGTGTGACATTCAGACAGACCCATGACGGTGAGAGACTGGTGGTGATGGTGTGTGTGTGTGACATTCAGACAGACAGATGACGGTGAGAGACGGTTGGTGTGTTTGTGTTTGTGTGACATTCAGACAGACCCATGACGGTGAGAGACTGGTGGTGATGGTGTGTGTGTGTGACATTCAGACAGACCCATGACGGTGAGAGACTGGGTGATGGTGTGTGTGTGTGGACATTCAGACAGACCCATGACGATGAGAGACTGTGGTGTGTGTGTGTGTGACATTCAGACAGACCCATGACGGTGAGAGACTGGTGGTGATGGTGTGTGTGTGTGTGTGTGTGTGTGTGTGACATTCAGACAGACCCATGACGGTGAGAGACTGGTGGTGTGTGTGTGTGTGTGACATTCAGACAGACCCATGACGGTGAGAGACTGGTGGTGATGGTGTGTGTGTGTGTGTGACATTCAGACAGACCCATGACGGTGAGAGACTGGTGGTGATGGTGTGTGTGTGTGTGTGACATTCAGACAGACCCATGACGGTGAGAGACTGGTGGTGTGTGTGTGTGTGTGTGACATTCAGACAGACCCATGACGGTGAGAGACTGGTGGTGATGGTGTGTGTGTGTGACATTCAGACAGACCCATGACGGTGAGAGACTGGTGATGGTGTGTGTGTGTGACATTCAGACAGACCCATGATGGTGAGAGACTGGTGGTGTGTGTGTGTGTGTGCACATTCAGACAGACCCATGACGCGTGAGAGACTGGTGGTGATGGTGGTGTGTGTCACATTCAGACAGACCCATGACGGTGAGAGACGGGTGGTGATGTGTGTGTGTGTGTGTGT
Organism: Oncorhynchus kisutch; assembly: GCF_002021735.2. Classification (NCBI taxonomy): domain Eukaryota; kingdom Metazoa; phylum Chordata; class Actinopteri; order Salmoniformes; family Salmonidae; genus Oncorhynchus; species Oncorhynchus kisutch. Next base: position 29,740,274 of record NC_034174.2, on the reverse strand, counting down.
GACATTCAGACACACCCGTGACGGTGAGAGACTGGTGGTGTGTGTGTTGTGTGACATTCAGACAAACCCATGACGGTGAGAGGACTGGTGGTGATGGTGTGTGTGTGTGTGTGTGACATTCAGACAGACCCATGACGGTGAGAGACTGGTGGTGATGGTGTGTGTGTGTGACATTCAGACAAACCCATGACGGTGAGAGACTGGTGGTGATGGTGTGTGTGTGTGACATTCAGACAGACCATGAAGGTGAGAGACTGGTGGTGATGGTGTGTGTGTGTGTGACATTCAGACAAACCCATGACGGTGAGAGACTGGTGGTGATGGTGTGTGTGTGTGTGTGACATTCAGACAGACCCATGATGGTGAGAGACTGGTGGTGATGGTGTGGTGTGTGACATTCAGACAGACAGATGACGGTGAGAGACTGGTGGTGTGTGTGTGTTTGTGTGACATTCAGACAGACCCATGACGGTGAGAGACTGGTGGTGATGGTGTGTGTGTGTGACATTCAGACAGGCCCATGACAGTGGAGAGACTGGTGATGGTGTGTGTGTGTGACATTCAGACAGACCCCATGACGGTGAGAGACTGGTGGTGTGTGTGTGTGTGACATTCAGACAGACCCATGACGGTGAGAGACTGGTGGTGATGGTGTGGTGTGTGTGGTGTGACATTCAGACAGACCCATGACGGTGAGAGACTGGTGGTGTGTGTGTGTGTGACATTCAGACAGACCCATGACGGTGAGAGACTGGGTGGTGATGGTGTGTGTGTGTGTGTGACATTCAGACAGACCCATGACGGTGAGAGACTGGTGGTGATGGTGTGTGTGTGTGTGACATTCAGACAGACAGATGACGGTGAGAGACGGTTGGTGTGTTTGTGTTTGTGTGACATTCAGACAGACCCATGACGGTGAGAGACTGGTGGTGTGTGTGTGTGACATTCAGACAGACCCATGACGGTGAGAGAATGGTTGGTGTGTGTGTGTGTGACATTCAGACAGACCCATGATGGTGAGAGACTGGTGGTGATGGTGGGTGTGTGTGTGTGACATTCAGACAGACCCATGACGGTGAGAGACTGGTGGTGATGGTGTGTGTGGACATTCATGACAGACCCATGACGGTGAGAGACTGGTGGTGTGTTGTGTGACATTCAGACAGACCCATGACGGTGAGAGACTGGTGGTGTGTGTGTGTGACATTCAGACAGACCCATGACGGTGAGAGACTGGTGGTGTGTGTGTGTGTGACATTCAGACAGACCCATGATGGTGAGAGACTGGTGGTGATGGTGGGTGTGTGTGTGTGACATTCAGACAGACCCATGACGGTGAGAGGACTGGTGTGTGTGTGTGTGTGACATTCAGACAGACCCATGACGGTGAGAGATGGTGGTGATGGTGTGTGTTGTGGTGTGACATTCAGACAGACCCATGACGGTGAGAGACTGTGGTGATGGTGGTGTGTGTGTGTGTGACATTCAGACAGACAGATGACGGTGAGAGACTGGTGGTGTGTGTGTGTGTTTGTGTGACATTCAGACAGACCCATGACGGTGATAGACTGTGGTGATGGTGTGTGTGTGTGTGTGACATTCAGACAGACCCATGACGGTGAGAGACTGGTGGTGATGGTGTGGTGTGTGTGTGTGACATTCAGACAGACCCTGACGGTGAGAGACTGGTGGTGATGGTGTGTGTGTGTGACATTCAGACAGACAGATGACGTGAGAGACGGTTGGTGTGTTGTGTTTGTGTGACATCAGGACAGACCCATTGACGGTGAGAGACTGGTGGTGATGGTGTGTGTGGGTGTGTTACATTCAGACAGACCACATGACGGTGAGAGACTGGTGATGGTGTGTGTGGTGTGACATTCAGACAGACCAATGACGATGAGAGACTGGTGGTGTGTGTGTGTGTGACATTCAGACAGACCCATGACGGTGAGAGACTGGTGGTGATGGTGTGTGTGTGTGTGTGGTGACATTCAGACATACCCATGACGGTGAGAGACTGGTGGTGTGTGGTGTGTGTGTGACATTCAGACAGACCCCATGACGGTGAGAGACTGGTGGTGATGGTGTGTGTGTGTTGTGGACATTCAGACAGACCCATGACGGTGAGAGACTGGTGGTGAATGGTGTGTGTGTGTGTGTGTGGACATTCAGACAGACAGAGGACGGGAGAGACTGGTGGTGTGTGTGTGTGTTTGTGTGACATTCAGACAGACCCATGACGGTGAGAGACTGGTGGTGATGGTGTGTTGTTGTGACATTCAGACAGACCATGACGGTGAGAGACTGGTGGTGATGGTGTGGTGGTGTCACATTCAGACAGACCCATGACTGTGAGAGACGGGTGGTGATGGTGTGTGTGTGTGTGTGTGTGTGTGACATTCAGACACACCCATGACGGTGAGAGACTGGTGGTGTGTGTGTGTGTGACATTCAGACAGACCCATGACGATGAGAGACGGGTGGTGATGGTGTGGTGTGTGTCACAATTCAGACAGACCCATGACGTGTGAGAGACGGTGGTGATGGTGTGTGTGTGTGTGGACATTCAGACACACCCGTGACGGTGAGAGACTGGTGGTGTGTGTGTGTGTGACATTCAGACAAACCCATGACGGTGAGAGACTGGTGGTGATGGTGTGTGTGTGTGTGTGTGACATTCAGACAGACCCATGACGGTGAGAGACTGGTGGGTGAGTGTGTGTGTGTGACATTCAGACAAACCCATGACGGTGAGAGACTGGTGGTGATGGTGTGTGTGTGTGACATTCAGACAGACCCATGAAGGTGAGAGACTGGTGGTGATGGTGTGTGTGTGTGTGACATTCAGACAAACCCATGACGGGAGGAGACTGGTGGTGATGGTGTGTGTGTGTGTGTGTGACATTCAGACAGACCCATGATGGTGAGAGACTGGTGGTGATGGTGTGTGTGTGATCATTCAGACAGACAGATGACGGTGAGAGACTGGTGGTGTGTGTGTGTTTGTGTGACATTCAGACAGACCCTGACGGTGAGAGACTGGTGGTGATGGTGTGTGTGTGTGACATTCAGACAGACCCATGACAGTGAGAGACTGGTGATGGTGTGTGTGTGTGACATTCAGACAGGACCCATGACGGTGAGAGACTGGTGGTGTGTGTGTGTGTGTGACATTCAGACAGACCCATGACGGTGAGAGACTGGTGGTGATGGTGTGTGTGTGTGTGTGTGACATTCAGACAGACCCATGACGGTGAGAGACTGGTGGTGTGTGTGTGTGTGACATTCAGACAGACCCATGACGGTGAGAGACTGGTGGTGATGGTGTGTGTGTGTGTGTGACATTCAGACAGACCCATGACGGTGAGAGACTGGTGGTGATGGTGTGTGTGTGTGTGACATTCAGACAGACAGATGACGGTGAGAGACGGTTGGTGTGTTTGTGTTTTGTGTGACATTCAGACAGACCCATGACGGTGAGGACTGGTGGTGTGTGTGTGTGACATTCAGACAGACCCATGACGGTGAGAGACTGGTGGTGTGTGTGTGTGTGACATTCAGACAGACCCATGATGGTGAGAGACTGGTGGTGATGGTGGGTGTGTGTGTGTGACATTCAGACAGACCCATGACGGTGAGAGACTGGTGGTGATGGGTGTGTGTGACATTCAGACAGACCCATGACGGTGAGAGACTGGTGGTGTGTGTGTGTGACATTCAGACAGACCCATGACGGTGAGAGACTGGTGGTGTGTGTGTGTGACATTCAGACAGACCCATGACGGTGAGAGACTGGTGGTGGTGTGTGTGTGTGACATTCAGACAGACCCATGATGGTGAGAGACTGGTGGTGATGGTGGGTGTGTGTGTGTGACATTCAGACAGACCCATGACGGTGAGAGACTGGTGGTGTGTGTGTGTGTGACATTCAGACAGACCCATGACGGTGAGAGACTGGTGGTGATGGTGGTGTGTGTGTGTGACATTCAGACAGACCCATGACGGTGAGAGACTGGTGGTGATGGTGTGTGTGTGTGTGTGTGACATTCAGACAGACAGATGACGGTGAGAGGACTGGTGGTGTGTGTGTGTGTTTGTGTGACATTCAGACAGACCCATGACGGTGAGAGACTGGTGGTGATGGTGTGTGTGTGTGTGTGACATTCAGACAGACCCATGACGGTGAGAGACTGGTGGTGATGGTGTGTGTGTGTGTGTGACATTCAGACAGACCCATGACGGTGAGAGACTGGTGGTGATGGTGTGTGTGTGTGACATTCAGACAGACAGATGACGGTGAGAGACGGTTGGTGTGTTTGTGTTTGTGTGACATTCAGACAGACCCATGACGGTGAGAGACTGGTGGTGATGGTGTGTGTGTGTGTGTGACATTCAGACAGACCCATGACGGTGAGAGACTGGTGATGGTGTGTGTGTGTGACATTCAGACAGACCCATGACGATGAGAGACTGGTGGTGTGTGTGTGTGTGACATTCAGACAGACCCATGACGGTGAGAGACTGGTGGTGATGGTGTGTGTGTGTGTGTGTGTGACATTCAGACATACCCATGACGGTGAGAGACTGGTGGTGTGTGTGTGTGTGTGACATTCAGACAGACCCATGACGGTGAGAGACTGGTGGTGATGGTGTGTGTGTGTGTGTGACATTCAGACAGACCCATGACGGTGAGAGACTGGTGGTGATGGTGTGTGTGTGTGTGTGTGACATTCAGACAGACAGATGACGGTGAGAGACTGGTGGTGTGTGTGTGTGTTTGTGTGACATTCAGACAGACCCATGACGGTGAGAGACTGGTGGTGATGGTGTGTGTGTGTGACATTCAGACAGACCCATGACGGTGAGAGACTGGTGGTGATGTGTGTGTGTGTCACATTCAGACAGACCCATGACTGTGAGAGACGGGTGGTGATGGTGTGTGTGTGTGTGTGTGTGTGTGACATTCAGACACACCCATGACGGTGAGAGACTGGTGGTGTGTGTGTGTGTGACATTCAGACAAACCCATGACGGTGAGAGACTGGTGGTGATGGTGTGTGTGTGTGTGTGACATTCAGACAGACCCATGACGGTGAGAGACTGGTGGTGATGGTGTGTGTGTGTGACATTCAGACAAACCCATGACGGTGAGAGACTGGTGGTGATGATGTGTGTGTGTGTGTGACATTCAGACAGACAGATGATGGTGAGAGACTGGTGGTGTGTGTGTGTGTGTCATTCAGACAGACCCATGACGGTGAGAGACTGGTGGTGATGGTGTGTGTGTGTGTGACATTCAGACAGACCCATGACGGTGAGAAACTGGTGGTGTGTGTGTGTGTGACATTCAGACAGACCCATGACGGTGAGAGACTGGTGGTGATGGTGTGTGTGTGTGTGACATTCAGACAGACCCATGACGGTGAGAGACTGGTGGTGATGGTGTATGTGTGTGACATTCAGACAGACCCATGACGGTGAGAGACTGGTGGTGATGGTGTGTGTGACATTCAGACAAACCCATGACGGTGAGAGACTGGTGGTGATGGTGTGTGTGTGTGACATTCAGACAGACAGATGACGGTGAGAGACGGTTGGTGTGTTTGTGTTTGTGTGACATTCAGACAGACCCATGACGGTGAGAGACTGGTGGTGATGGTGTGTGTGTGTGTGTGACATTCAGACAGACCCATGACGGTGAGAGACTGGTGATGGTGTGTGTGTGTGACATTCAGACAGACCCATGACGATGAGAGACTGGTGGTGTGTGTGTGTGTGACATTCAGACAGACCCATGACGGTGAGAGACTGGTGGTGATGGTGTGTGTGTGTGTGTGTGTGACATTCAGACATACCCATGACGGTGAGAGACTGGTGGTGTGTGTGTGTGTGTGACATTCAGACAGACCCATGACGGTGAGAGACTGGTGGTGATGGTGTGTGTGTGTGTTTGACATTCAGACAGACCCATGACGGTGAGAGACTGGTGGTGATGGTGTGTGTGTGTGTGTGTGACATTCAGACAGACAGATGACGGTGAGAGACTGGTGGTGTGTGTGTGTGTTTGTGTGACATTCAGACAGACCCATGACGGTGAGAGACTGGTGGTGATGGTGTGTGTGTGTGACATTCAGACAGACCCATGACGGTGAGAGACTGGTGATGGTGTGTGTGTGTGACATTCAGACAGACCCATGACGGTGAGAGACTGGTGGTGATGGTGTGTGTGTGTCACATTCAGACAGACCCATGACGGTGAGAGACGGGTGGTGATGGTGTGTGTGTGTGTGTGTGTGTGACATTCAGACACACCCATGACGGTGAGAGACTGGTGGTGTGTGTGTGTGTGACATTCAGACAAACCCATGACGGTGAGAGACTGGTGGTGATGGTGTGTGTGTGTGTGTGACATTCAGACAGACCCATGACGGTGAGAGACTGGTGGTGATGGTGTGTGTGTGTGACATTCAGACAAACCCATGACGGTGAGAGACTGGTGGTGATGATGTGTGTGTGTGTGTGACATTCAGACAGACAGATGATGGTGAGAGACTGGTGGTGTGTGTGTGTGTGTCATTCAGACAGACCCATGACGGTGAGAGACTGGTGGTGATGGTGTGTGTGTGTGTGACATTCAGACAGACCCATGACGGTGAGAAACTGGTGGTGTGTGTGTGTGTGTGACATTCAGACAGACCCATGACGGTGAGAGACTGGTGGTGATGGTGTGTGTGTGTGTGACATTCAGACAGACCCATGACGGTGAGAGACTGGTGGTGATGGTGTATGTGTGTGACATTCAGACAGACCCATGACGGTGAGAGACTGGTGGTGATGGTGTGTGTGACATTCAGACAAACCCATGACGGTGAGAGACTGGTGGTGATGGTGTGTGTGTGTGTGTGTGACATTCAGACAGACCCATGATGGTGAGAGACTGGTGGTGATGGTGTGTGTGTGACATTCAGACAGACAGATGACGGTGAGAGACTGGTGGTGTGTGTGTGTTTGTGTGACATTCAGACAGACCCATGACGGTGAGAGACTGGTGGTGATGGTGTGTGTGTGTGACATTCAGACAGACCCATGACAGTGAGAGACTGGTGATGGTGTGTGTGTGTGACATTCAGACAGACCCATGACGGTGAGAGACTGGTGGTGTGTGTGTGTGTGACATTCAGACAGACCCATGACGGTGAGAGACTGGTGGTGATGGTGTGTGTGTGTGTGTGTGACATTCAGACAGACCCATGACGGTGAGAGACTGGTGGTGTGTGTGTGTGTGACATTCAGACAGACCCATGACGGTGAGAGACTGGTGGTGATGGTGTGTGTGTGTGTGTGACATTCAGACAGACCCATGACGGTGAGAGACTGGTGGTGATGGTGTGTGTGTGTGTGACATTCAGACAGACAGATGACGGTGAGAGACGGTTGGTGTGTTTGTGTTTGTGTGACATTCAGACAGACCCATGACGGTGAGAGACTGGTGGTGTGTGTGTGTGACATTCAGACAGACCCATGACGGTGAGAGACTGGTGGTGTGTGTGTGTGTGACATTCAGACAGACCCATGATGGTGAGAGACTGGTGGTGATGGTGGGTGTGTGTGTGTGACATTCAGACAGACCCATGACGGTGAGAGACTGGTGGTGATGGTGTGTGTGACATTCAGACAGACCCATGACGGTGAGAGACTGGTGGTGTGTGTGTGTGACATTCAGACAGACCCATGACGGTGAGAGACTGGTGGTGTGTGTGTGTGACATTCAGACAGACCCATGACGGTGAGAGACTGGTGGTGTGTGTGTGTGTGACATTCAGACAGACCCATGATGGTGAGAGACTGGTGGTGATGGTGGGTGTGTGTGTGTGACATTCAGACAGACCCATGACGGTGAGAGACTGGTGGTGTGTGTGTGTGTGACATTCAGACAGACCCATGACGGTGAGAGACTGGTGGTGATGGTGTGTGTGTGTGTGTGACATTCAGACAGACCCATGACGGTGAGAGACTGGTGGTGATGGTGTGTGTGTGTGTGTGTGACATTCAGACAGACAGATGACGGTGAGAGACTGGTGGTGTGTGTGTGTGTTTGTGTGACATTCAGACAGACCCATGACGGTGAGAGACTGGTGGTGATGGTGTGTGTGTGTGTGTGACATTCAGACAGACCCATGACGGTGAGAGACTGGTGGTGATGGTGTGTGTGTGTGTGTGACATTCAGACAGACCCATGACGGTGAGAGACTGGTGGTGATGGTGTGTGTGTGTGACATTCAGACAGACAGATGACGGTGAGAGACGGTTGGTGTGTTTGTGTTTGTGTGACATTCAGACAGACCCATGACGGTGAGAGACTGGTGGTGATGGTGTGTGTGTGTGTGTGACATTCAGACAGACCCATGACGGTGAGAGACTGGTGATGGTGTGTGTGTGTGACATTCAGACAGACCCATGACGATGAGAGACTGGTGGTGTGTGTGTGTGTGACATTCAGACAGACCCATGACGGTGAGAGACTGGTGGTGATGGTGTGTGTGTGTGTGTGTGTGACATTCAGACATACCCATGACGGTGAGAGACTGGTGGTGTGTGTGTGTGTGTGACATTCAGACAGACCCATGACGGTGAGAGACTGGTGGTGATGGTGTGTGTGTGTGTGTGACATTCAGACAGACCCATGACGGTGAGAGACTGGTGGTGATGGTGTGTGTGTGTGTGTGTGACATTCAGACAGACAGATGACGGTGAGAGACTGGTGGTGTGTGTGTGTGTTTGTGTGACATTCAGACAGACCCATGACGGTGAGAGACTGGTGGTGATGGTGTGTGTGTGTGACATTCAGACAGACCCATGACGGTGAGAGACTGGTGGTGATGGTGTGTGTGTGTCACATTCAGACAGACCCATGACTGTGAGAGACGGGTGGTGATGGTGTGTGTGTGTGTGTGTGTGTGTGACATTCAGACACACCCATGACGGTGAGAGACTGGTGGTGTGTGTGTGTGTGACATTCAGACAAACCCATGACGGTGAGAGACTGGTGGTGATGGTGTGTGTGTGTGTGTGACATTCAGACAGACCCATGACGGTGAGAGACTGGTGGTGATGGTGTGTGTGTGTGACATTCAGACAAACCCATGACGGTGAGAGACTGGTGGTGATGATGTGTGTGTGTGTGTGACATTCAGACAGACAGATGATGGTGAGAGACTGGTGGTGTGTGTGTGTGTGTCATTCAGACAGACCCATGACGGTGAGAGACTGGTGGTGATGGTGTGTGTGTGTGTGACATTCAGACAGACCCATGACGGTGAGAAACTGGTGGTGTGTGTGTGTGTGACATTCAGACAGACCCATGACGGTGAGAGACTGGTGGTGATGGTGTGTGTGTGTGTGACATTCAGACAGACCCATGACGGTGAGAGACTGGTGGTGATGGTGTATGTGTGTGACATTCAGACAGACCCATGACGGTGAGAGACTGGTGGTGATGGTGTGTGTGACATTCAGACAAACCCATGACGGTGAGAGACTGGTGGTGATGGTGTGTGTGTGTGACATTCAGACAGACAGATGACGGTGAGAGACGGTTGGTGTGTTTGTGTTTGTGTGACATTCAGACAGACCCATGACGGTGAGAGACTGGTGGTGATGGTGTGTGTGTGTGTGTGACATTCAGACAGACCCATGACGGTGAGAGACTGGTGATGGTGTGTGTGTGTGACATTCAGACAGACCCATGACGATGAGAGACTGGTGGTGTGTGTGTGTGTGACATTCAGACAGACCCATGACGGTGAGAGACTGGTGGTGATGGTGTGTGTGTGTGTGTGTGTGACATTCAGACATACCCATGACGGTGAGAGACTGGTGGTGTGTGTGTGTGTGTGACATTCAGACAGACCCATGACGGTGAGAGACTGGTGGTGATGGTGTGTGTGTGTGTTTGACATTCAGACAGACCCATGACGGTGAGAGACTGGTGGTGATGGTGTGTGTGTGTGTGTGTGACATTCAGACAGACAGATGACGGTGAGAGACTGGTGGTGTGTGTGTGTGTTTGTGTGACATTCAGACAGACCCATGACGGTGAGAGACTGGTGGTGATGGTGTGTGTGTGTGACATTCAGACAGACCCATGACGGTGAGAGACTGGTGATGGTGTGTGTGTGTGACATTCAGACAGACCCATGACGGTGAGAGACTGGTGGTGATGGTGTGTGTGTGTCACATTCAGACAGACCCATGACGGTGAGAGACGGGTGGTGATGGTGTGTGTGTGTGTGTGTGTGTGACATTCAGACACACCCATGACGGTGAGAGACTGGTGGTGTGTGTGTGTGTGACATTCAGACAAACCCATGACGGTGAGAGACTGGTGGTGATGGTGTGTGTGTGTGTGTGACATTCAGACAGACCCATGACGGTGAGAGACTGGTGGTGATGGTGTGTGTGTGTGACATTCAGACAAACCCATGACGGTGAGAGACTGGTGGTGATGATGTGTGTGTGTGTGTGACATTCAGACAGACAGATGATGGTGAGAGACTGGTGGTGTGTGTGTGTGTGTCATTCAGACAGACCCATGACGGTGAGAGACTGGTGGTGATGGTGTGTGTGTGTGTGACATTCAGACAGACCCATGACGGTGAGAAACTGGTGGTGTGTGTGTGTGTGACATTCAGACAGACCCATGACGGTGAGAGACTGGTGGTGATGGTGTGTGTGTGTGTGACATTCAGACAGACCCATGACGGTGAGAGACTGGTGGTGATGGTGTATGTGTGTGACATTCAGACAGACCCATGACGGTGAGAGACTGGTGGTGATGGTGTGTGTGACATTCAGACAAACCCATGACGGTGAGAGACTGGTGGTGTGTGTGTGTGTGTGACATTCAGAAAGACCCATGACGGTGAGAGACTGGTGTTGATGGTGTGTGTGTGTGATATTCAGACAGACCCATGACGGTGAGAGACTGGTGGTGATGGTGTGTGTGTGTGTGTAACATTCAGACAGACCCATGACGGTGAGAGACTGGTGGTGTGTGTGTGTGTGACATTCAGATAGACCCATGACGGTGAGAGACTGGTGGTGATGGTGTGTGTGTGTGTCTGACATTCAGACAGACAAATGACGGTGAGATACTGGTGGTGATGGTGTGTGTGTGTGACATTCAGACAGACCCATGACGGTGAGAGACTGGTGGTGATGGTGTGTGTGTGTGACATTCAGACAGACCCATGAAGGTGAGAGACTGGTGGTAATGGTGTGTGTGTGTGTGTGTGTGTGACATTCAGACAGACCCATGACGGTGAGAGACTGGTGGTGTGTGTGTGTGTGACATTCAGACAGACCCATGACGGTGAGAGACTGGTGGTGATGGTGTGTGTGTGTGTGTGTGACATTCAGACAGACCCATGACGGTGAGAGACTGGTGGTGTGTGTGTGTGTGACATTCAGACAGACCCATGACGGTGAGAGACTGGTGGTGATGGTGTGTGTGTGTGTGTGACATTCAGACAGACCCATGACGGTGAGAGACTGGTGGTGATGGTGTGTGTGTGTGACATTCAGACAGACAGATGACGGTGAGAGACTGGTGGTGTGTGTGTGTTTGTGTGACATTCAGACAGACCCATGACGGTGAGAGACTGGTGGTGATGGTGTGTGTGTGTGACATTCAGACAGACCCATGAAGGTGAGAGACTGGTGGTGATGGTGTGTGTTTGTGTGACATTCAGACAAACCCATGACGGTGAGAGACTGGTGGTGATGGTGTGTGTGTGTGTGTGACATTCAGACAGACCCATGATGGTGAGAGACTGGTGGTGATGGTGTGTGTGTGACATTCAGACAGACAGATGACGGTGAGAGACTGGTGGTGTGTGTGTGTTTGTGTGACATTCAGACAGACCCATGACGGTGAGAGACTGGTGGTGATGGTGTGTGTGTGTGACATTCAGACAGACCCATGACGGTGAGAGACTGGTGATGGTGTGTGTGTGTGACATTCAGACAGACCCATGACGGTGAGAGACTGGTGGTGTGTGTGTGTGTGACATTCAGACAGACCCATGACGGTGAGAGACTGGTGGTGATGGTGTGTGTGTGTGTGACATTCAGACAGACCCATGACGGTGAGAGACTGGTGGTGTGTGTGTGTGTGACATTCAGACAGACCCATGACGGTGAGAGACTGGTGGTGATGGTGTGTGTGTGTGTGTGTGACATTCAGACAGACCCATGACGGTGAGAGACTGGTGGTGATGGTGTGTGTGTGTGTGTGTGTGACATTCAGACAGACCCATGACGGTGAGAGACTGGTGGTGTGTGTGTGTGTGACATTCAGACAGACCCATGACGGTGAGAGACTGGTGGTGATGGTGTGTGTGTGTGTGACATTCAGACAGACCCATGACGGTGAGAGACTGGTGGTGATGGTGTGTGTGTGTGACATTCAGACAGACAGATGACGGTGAGAGACGGTTGGTGTGTTTGTGTTTGTGTGACATTCAGACAGACCCATGACGGTGAGAGACTGGTGGTGATGGTGTGTGTGTGTGACATTCAGACAGACCCATGACGGTGAGAGACTGGTGATGGTGTGTGTGTGTGTGACATTCAGACAGACCCATGACGATGAGAGACTGGTGGTGTGTGTGTGTGTGACATTCAGACAGACCCATGACGGTGAGAGACTGGTGGTGATGGTGTGTGTGTGTGTGTGTGTGTGTGACATTCAGACATACCCATGACGGTGAGAGACTGGTGGTGTGTGTGTGTGTGTGACATTCAGACAGACCCATGACGGTGAGAGACTGGTGGTGATGGTGTGTGTGTGTGTGTGACATTCAGACAGACCCATGACGGTGAGAGACTGGTGGTGATGGTGTGTGTGTGTGTGTGTGTGACATTCAGACAGACAGATGACGGTGAGAGACTGGTGGTGTGTGTGTGTGTTGTGTGACATTCAGACAGACCCATGACGGTGAGAGACTGGTGGTGAGTGTGTGTGACATTCAGACAGACCCATGACGGTGAGAGACTGGTGATGGTGTGTGTGTGTGACATTCAGACAGACCCATGATGGTGAGAGACTGGTGGTGTGTGTGTGTGTGTGACATTCAGACAGACCCATGACGGTGAGAGACTGGTGGTGATGGTGTGTGTGTGTCACATTCAGACAGACCCATGACGGTGAGAGACGGGTGGTGATGGTGTGTGTGTGTGTGTGTGTGTGACATTCAGACACACCCATGACGGTGAGAGACTGGTGGTGTGTGTGTGTGTGACATTCAGACAAACCCATGACGGTGAGAGACTGGTGGTGATGGTGTGTGTGTGTGACATTCAGACAAACCCATGACGGTGAGAGACTGGTGGTGATGATGTGTGTGTGTGTGTGACATTCAGACAGACAGATGACGGTGAGAGACTGGTGATGTGTGTGTGTGTCATTCAGACAGACCCATGACGGTGAGAGACTGGTGGTGATGGTGTGTGTGTGTGTGACATTCAGACAGACCCATGACGGTGAGAAACTGGTGGTGTGTGTGTGTGTGACATTCAGACAGACCCATGACGGTGAGAGACTGGTGGTGATGGTGTGTGTGTGTCTGACATTCAGACAGACCCATGACGGTGAGAGACTGGTGGTGATGGTGTGTGTGACATTCAGACAAACCCATGACGGCGAGAGACTGGTGGTGTGTGTGTGTGTGACATTCAGAAAGACCCATGATGGTGAGAGACTGGTGGTGATGGTGTGTGTGTGTGATATTCAGACAGACCCATGACGGTGAGAGACTGGTGGTGATGGTGTGTGTGTGTGTGTGTGTGACATTCAGACAGACCCATGACGGTGAGAGACTGGTGGTGTGTGTGTGTGACATTCAGACAGACCCATGACGGTGAGAGACTGGTGGTGTGTGTGTGTGACATTCAGACAGACCCATGACGGTGAGAGACTGGTGGTGTGTGTGTGTGTGACATTCAGACAGACCCATGACGGTGAGAGACTGGTGGTGTGTGTGTGTGTGACATTCAGACAGACCCATGACGGTAAGAGACTGGTGGTGATGGTGTGTGTGTGTGTGTGTGTGACATTCAGACAGACCCATGATGGTGAGAGACTGGTGGTGTGTGTGTGTGTGACATTCAGACAGACCCATGACGTTGAGAGACTGGTGGTGATGGTGTGTGTGTGTCACATTCAGACAGACCCATGATGGTGAGAGACTGGTGGTGATGGTGTGTGTGTGTGTGTGTGACATTCAGACAGACCCATGACGGTGAGAGACTGGTGGTGTGTGTGTGTGACATTCAGACAGACCCATGACGGTGAGAGACTGGTGGTGTGTGTGTGTGACATTCAGACAGACCCATGACGGTGAGAGACTGGTGGTGTGTGTGTGTGTGACATTCAGACAGACCCATGATGGTGAGAGACTGGTGGTGATGGTGGGTGTGTGTGTGTGACATTCAGACAGACCCATGACGGTGAGAGACTGGTGGTGTGTGTGTGTGTGACATTCAGACAGACCCATGACGGTAAGAGACTGGTGGTGATGGTGTGTGTGTGTGTGTGTGTGTGACATTCAGACAGACCCATGATGGTGAGAGACTGGTGGTGTGTGTGTGTGTGACATTCAGACAGACCCATGACGGTGAGAGACTGGTGGTGATGGTGTGTGTGTGTGTGTGACATTCAGACAGACCCATGACGGTGAGAGACTGGTGGTGATGGTGTGTGTGTGTGACATTCAGACAGACAGATGACGGTGAGAGACGGTTGGTGTGTTTGTGTTTGTGTGACATTCAGACAGACCCATGACGGTGAGAGACTGGTGGTGATGGTGTGTGTGTGTGACATTCAGACAGACCCATGACGGTGAGAGACTGGTGATGGTGTGTGTGTGTGACATTCAGACAGACCCATGACGATGAGAGACTGGTGGTGTGTGTGTGTGTGACATTCAGACAGACCCATGACGGTGAGAGACTGGTGGTGATGGTGTGTGTGTGTGTGTGTGTGACATTCAGACATACCCATGACGGTGAGAGACTGGTGGTGTGTGTGTGTGTGTGACATTCAGACAGACCCATGACGGTGAGAGACTGGTGGTGATGGTGTGTGTGTGTGTGTGACATTCAGACAGACCCATGACGGTGAGAGACTGGTGGTGATGGTGTGTGTGTGTGTGTGTGACATTCAGACAGACAGATGACGGTGAGAGACTGGTGGTGTGTGTGTGTGTTTGTGTGACATTCAGACAGACCCATGACTGTGAGAGACTGGTGGTGATGGTGTGTGTGTGTGACATTCAGACAGACCCATGACGGTGAGAGACTGGTGATGGTGTGTGTGTGTGACATTCAGACAGACCCATGATGGTGAGAGACTGGTGGTGTGTGTGTGTGTGTGTGACATTCAGACAGACCCATGACGGTGAGAGACTGGTGGTGATGGTGTGTGTGTGTCACATTCAGACAGACCCATGACGGTGAGAGACGGGTGGTGATGGTGTGTGTGTGTGTGTGTGTGACATTCAGACACACCCATGACGGTGAGAGACTGGTGGTGTGTGTGTGTGTGACATTCAGACAAACCCATGACGGTGAGAGACTGGTGGTGATGGTGTGTGTGTGTGTGTGACATTCAGACAGACCCATGACGGTGAGAGACTGGTGGTGATGGTGTGTGTGTGTGACATTCAGACAAACCCATGACGGTGAGAGACTGGTGGTGATGATGTGTGTGTGTGTGTGACATTCAGACAGACAGATGACGGTGAGAGACTGGTGGTGTGTGTGTGTGTGTCATTCAGACAGACCCATGACGGTGAGAGACTGGTGGTGATGGTGTGTGTGTGTGTGACATTCAGACAGACCCATGACGGTGAGAAACTGGTGGTGTGTGTGTGTGTGACATTCAGACAGACCCATGACGGTGAGAGACTGGTGGTGATGGTGTGTGTGTGTGTGTGACATTCAGACAGACCCATGACGGTGAGAGACTGGTGGTGATGGTGTATGTGTGTGACATTCAGACAGACCCATGACGGTGAGAAACTGGTGGTGATGGTGTGTGTGACATTCAGACAAACCCATGACGGTGAGAGACTGGTGGTGTGTGTGTGTGTGACATTCAGACAGACCCATGACGGTGAGAGACTGGTGGTGATGGTGTGTGTGTGTGATATTCAGACAGACCCATGACGGTGAGAGACTGGTGGTGATGGTGTGTGTGTGTGTGTAACATTCAGACAGACCCATGACGGGTGAGAGACTGGTGGTGTGTGTGTGTGTGACATTCAGATAGACCCATGACGGTGAGAGACTGGTGGTGATGGTGTGTGTGTGTGTCTGACATTCAGACAGACAAATGACGGTGAGATACTGGTGGTGATGGTGTGTGTGTGTGACATTCAGACAGACCCATGACGGTGAGAGACTGGTGGTGATGGTGTGTGTGTGTGACATTCAGACAGACCCATGAAGGTGAGAGACTGGTGGTAATGGTGTGTGTGTGTGTGTGACATTCAGACAGACCCATGACGGTGAGAGACTGGTGGTGTGTGTGTGTGTGTGACATTCAGACAGACCCATGACGGTGAGAGACTGGTGGTGATGGTGTGTGTGTGTGTGTGTGACATTCAGACAGACCCATGACGGTGAGAGACTGGTGGTGTGTGTGTGTGTGTGACATTCAGACAGACCCATGACGGTGAGAGACTGGTGGTGATGGTGTGTGTGTGTGTTTGACATTCAGACAGACCCATGACGGTGAGAGACTGGTGGTGATGGTGTGTGTGTGTGACATTCAGACAGACAGATGACGGTGAGAGACTGGTGGTGTGTGTGTGTTTGTGTGACATTCAGACAGACCCATGACGGTGAGAGACTGGTGGTGATGGTGTGTGTGTGTGACATTCAGACAGACCCATGACGGTGAGAGACTGGTGATGGTGTGTGTGTGTGACATTCAGACAGACCCATGACGGTGAGAGACTGGTGGTGTGTGTGTGTGTGACATTCAGACAGACCGATGACGGTGAGAGACTGGTGGTGATGGTGTGTGTGTGTGTGTGTGTGTGTGTGACATTCAGACAGACCCATGATGGTGAGAGACTGGTGGTGATGGTGTGTGTGTGTGTGTGTGTGCGTGTGACATTCAGACAGACCCATGACGGTGAGAGACTGGTGGTGTGTGTGTGTGTGTGTGTGACATTCAGACAGACCCATGACGTTGAGAGACTGGTGGTGATGGTGTGTGTGTGTCACATTCAGACAGACCCATGATGGTGAGAGACTGGTGGTGATGGTGTGTGTGTGTGTGTGTGTGTGACATTCAGACAGACCCATGACGGTGAGAGCCTGGTGGTGTGTGTGTGTGTGACATTCAGATAGACCCATGACGGTGAGAGACTGGTGGTGATGGTGTGTGTGTGTGTCTGACATTCAGACAGACAAATGACGGTGAGATACTGGTGGTGATGGTGTGTGTGTGTGACATTCAGACAGACCCATGACGGTGAGAGACTGGTGGTGATGGTGTGTGTGTGTGACATTCAGACAGACCCATGAAGGTGAGAGACTGGTGGTAATGGTGTGTGTGTGTGTGTGACATTCAGACAGACCCATGACGGTGAGAGACTGGTGGTGTGTGTGTGTGTGACATTCAGACAGACCCATGACGGTGAGAGACTGGTGGTGATGGTGTGTGTGTGTGTGTGTGTGTGACATTCAGACAGACCCATGACGGTGAGAGACTGGTGGTGTGTGTGTGTGTGACATTCAGACAGACCCATGACGGTGAGAGACTGGTGGTGATGGTGTGTGTGTGTGTGTGACATTCAGACAGACCCATGACGGTGAGAGACTGGTGGTGATGGTGTGTGTGTGTGACATTCAGACAGACAGATGACGGTGAGAGACTGGTGGTGTGTGTGTGTTTGTGTGACATTCAGACAGACCCATGACGGTGAGAGACTGGTGGTGATGGTGTGTGTGTGTGTGACATTCAGACAGACCCATGACGGTGAGAGACTGGTGATGGTGTGTGTGTGTGACATTCAGACAGACCCATGACGGTGAGAGACTGGTGGTGATGGTGTGTGTGTGTGTGTGTGACATTCAGACAGACCCATGATGGTGAGAGACTGGTGGTGATGGTGTGTGTGTGTGTGTGCGTGTGACATTCAGACAGACCCATGACGGTGAGAGACTGGTGGTGTGTGTGTGTGTGTGTGTGACATTCAGACAGACCCATGACGTTGAGAGACTGGTGGTGATGGTGTGTGTGTGTCACATTCAGACAGACCCATGATGGTGAGAGACTGGTGGTGATGGTGTGTGTGTGTGTGTGTGTGTGACATTCAGACAGACCCATGACGGTGAGAGACTGGTGGTGTGTGTGTGTGACATTCAGACAGACCCATGACGGTGAGAGACTGGTGGTGATGGTGTGTGTGTGTGACATTCAGACAGACCCATGACGGTGAGAGACTGGTGGTGTGTGTGTGTGTGACATTCAGACAGACCCATGACGGTGAGAGACTGGTGGTGATGGTGGGTGTGTGTGTGTGTGACATTCAGACAGACCCATGACGGTGAGAGACTGGTGGTGTGTGTGTGTGTGACATTCAGACAGACCCATGACGGTGAGAGACTGGTGGTGTTGGTATGAGTGTGTGACATTCAGACAGACCATGACGGTGAGAGACTGGTGGTGATGGTGTGTGTGTGTGACATTCAGGCAGACCCATGACGGTGAGAGACTGGTGGTGAGTGTGTGTGACATTCAGACAGACCCATGACGGTGAGAGACTGGTGATGGTGTGTGTGTGTGACATTCAGACAGACCCATGATGGTGAGAGACTGGTGGTTGTGTGTGTGTGTGTGACATTCAGACAGACCCATGACGGTGAGAGGACTGGTGGTGATGGTTGTGTGTGTGTCACATTCAGACAGACCCATGACGGTGAGAGACGGGTGGTGATGGTGTGTGTGTGTGTGTGTGTGTGACATTCAGACACACCCATGACGGTGAGAGACTGGTGGTGTGTGTGTGTGTGACATTCAGACAAACCCATGACGGTGAGAGACTGGTGGTGATGGTGTGTGTGTGTGACATTCAGACAAACCCATGACGGTGAGAGACTGGTGGTGATGATGTGTGTGTGTGTGTGACATTCAGACAGACAGATGACGGTGAGAGACTGGTGATGTGTGTGTGTGTGTCATTCAGACAGACCCATGACGGTGAGAGACTGGTGGTGATGGTGTGTGTGTGTGTGACATTCAGACAGACCCATGACGGTGAGAAACTGGTGGTGTGTGTGTGTGTGACATTCAGACAGACCCATGACGGTGAGAGACTGGTGGTGATGGTGTGTGTGTGTGTGACATTCAGACAGACCCATGACGGTGAGAGACTGGTGGTGATGGTGTGTGTGACATTCAGACAAACCCATGACGGCGAGAGACTGGTGGTGTGTGTGTGTGTGACATTCAGAAAGACCCATGACGGTGAGAGACTGGTGGTGATGGTGTGTGTGTGTGATATTCAGACAGACCCATGACGGTGAGAGACTGGTGGTGATGGTGTGTGTGTGTGTGTGACATTCAGACAGACCCATGACGGTGAGAGACTGGTGGTGTGTGTGTGTGACATTCAGACAGACCCATGACGGTGAGAGACTGGTGGTGATGGTGTGTGTGTGTGTGTAACATTCAGACAGACCCATGACGGTGAGAGACTGGTGGTGTGTGTGTGTGTGACATTCAGATAGACCCATGACGGTGAGAGACTGGTGGTGATGGTGTGTGTGTGGTGTCTGACATTCAGACAGACAAATGACGGTGAGATACTGGTGGTGATGGTGTGTGTGTGTGACATTCAGACAGACCATGACGGTGAGAGACTGGTGGTGATGGTGTGTGTGTGTGACATTCAGACAGACCCATGAAGGTGAGAGACTGGTGGTAATGGTGTGTGTGTGTGTGTGACATTCAGACAGACCCATGACGGTGAGAGACTGGTGGTGTGTGTGTGTGTGACATTCAGACAGACCCATGACGGTGAGAGGACTGGTGGTGATGGTGTGTGTGGTGTTGTGTGTGTGACATTCAGACAGACCCATGACGGTGAGAGACTGGTGGTGTGTGTGTGTGTGACATTCAGACAGACCCATGACGGTGAGAGACTGGTGGTGATGGTGTGTGTGTGTGTGTGACATTCAGACAGACCCATGACGGTGAGAGACTGGTGGTGATGGTGTGTGTGTGTGACATTCAGACAGACAGATGACGGTGAGAGACTGGTGGTGTGTGTGTGTTTGTGTGACATTCAGACAGACCCATGACGGTGAGAGACTGGTGGTGATGGTGTGTGTGTGTGACATTCAGACAGACCCATGACGGTGAGAGACTGGTGATGGTGTGTGTGTGTGACATTCAGACAGACCCATGACGGTGAGAGACTGGTGGTGATGGTGTGTGTGTGTGTGTGTGTGACATTCAGACAGGACCCAATGATGGTGAGGAGACTGGTGGTGATGGTGTGTGTGTGTGTGTGTGCGGTGTGCACATTCAGACAGACCCATGACGGTGAGAGGACTGGTGGTGTGTGGTGTGGGTGTGTGACATTCAGACAGACCCATGACGTTGAGAGACTGGTGGTGATGGTGTGTGTGTGTCACATTCAGACAGACCATGATGGTGAGAGACTGGTGGTGATGGTGTGTGTGTGTGTGTGTGTGTGTGGACATTCAGACAGACCATGACGGTGAGAGACTGGTGGGTGTGTGTGTGACCTTCAGACAGACCCCTGACGTTGAGAAGACTGGTGGTGATGGTGTGTGTGTGGTGTGTGTGTGTGACATTCAGACAGACCCATGACGGTGAGAGACCTGGTGGTGGGTGTGTGTGACATTCAGACAGACCCATGACGGTGAGAGACCTGGTGGTGATGGTGTGTGGTGTGACATTCAGACAGACCCATGACGGTGAGAGACTGGTGGGTGTGTTGTGTGTGACATTCAGACAGACCCATGACGGTGAGAGACTGGTGGTGATGGTGTGTGTGTGTGTGACATTCAGACAGACCCATGACGGTGAGAGACTGGTGGTGTGTGTGTGTGTGTGACATTCAGACAGACCCATGACGGTGAGAGACTGGTGGTGTGGTGTGTGTGTGTGACATTCAGACAGACCCATGACGGTGAGAGACTGGTGGTGATGGTGTGTGTGTGTGACATTCAGACAGACCCATGACGGTGAGAGACTGGTGGTGTGTGTGTGTGTGACATTCAGACAGACCCATGACGGTGAGAGACTGGTGATGGTGTGTGTGTGTGACATTCAGACAGACCCATGACGGTGAGAGACTGGTGGTGTGTGTGTGTGTGTGACATTCAGACAGACCCATGACGGTGAGAGACTGGTGGTGATGGTGTGTGTGTGTGTGACATTCAGACAGACCCATGACGGTGAGAGACTGGTGGTGATGGTGTGTGTGTGTGTGTGTGACATTCAGACAGACCCATGACGGTGAGAGACTGGTGGTGTGTGTGTGTGTGACATTCAGACAAACCCATGACGGTGAGAGACTGGTGGTGATGGTGTGTGTGTGTGACATTCAGACAAACCCATGACGGTGAGAGACTGGTGGTGATGATGTGTGTGTGTGGTGACATTCAGACAGACAGATGACGGTGAGAGACTGGTGATGTGTGTGTGTGTGTCATTCAGACAGACCCATGACGGTGAGAGACTGGTGGTGATGGTGTGTGTGTGGTGTGACATTCAGACAGACCCATGACGGTGAGAACTGGTGTGGTGTGTGGTGTGTGTGACATTCAGGACAGACCCATGACGGTGAGAGACTGGTGGTGATGGTGTGGTGTGTGTGACATTCAGACAGACCCATGACGGTGAGAGACTGGTGGTGATGGTGTGTGTGACATTCAGACAAACCCATGACGGCGAGAGACTGGTGGTGTGTGTGTGTGACTTCAGAAAGAACCATGACGGTGAGAGAATGGTGGTGATGGTGTGTGTGTGTGATATTCAGACAGACCCATGACGGTGAGAGACTGGTGGTGATGGTGTGTGTGTGTGTGGTGTGTGACATTCAGACAGACCCATGACGGTGAGAGACTGGTGGTGTGTGTGTGTGTGACATTCAGACAGACCCATGACGGTGAGAGACTGGTGGTGATGGGTGTGTGTGTGTGGTAACATTCAGACAGACCCATGACGGTGAGAGACTGGTGGTGTGTGTGTGTGTGACATTCAGACAGACCCATGACGGTGAGAGACTGGTGGTGATGGTGTGTGTGTGTGACATTCAGACAGACCCATGACGGTGAGAGACTGGTGGTGATGTGTGTGTGTGTGACATTCAGACAGACCCATGACGGTGAGAGACTGGTGGTGATGGTGTGTGTGTGTGACATTCAGACAGACCCATGACGGTGAGAGACTGGTGTGATGGTGTGTGTGTGTGTGTGACATTCAGACAGACCCATGACGGTGAGAGACTGGTGGTGTGTGTGTGTGTGACATTCAGACAGACCCATGATGGTGAGAGACTGGTGGTGATGTGTGTGTGTGTGTGTGTGTGACATTCAGACAGACCCATGACGGTGAGAGACTGGTGGTGTGTGTGTGTGTGACATTCAGACAGACCCATGACGGTGAGAGACTGGTGGTGATGGTGTGTGTGTGTGTGACATTCAGACAGACCCATGACGGTGAGAGACTGGTGGTGATGGTGTGTGTGTGTGACATTCAGACAGACCCATGACGGTGAGAGACTGGTGTGGTGTGTGTGTGTGTGACATTCAGACAGACCCATGACGGTGAGAGACTGGTGGTGATGGTGTGTGTGTGTGACATTCAGACAGACCCATGACGGTGAGAGACTGGTGATGGTGTGTGTGTGTGACATTCAGACAGACCCATGACGGTGAGAGACTGGTGGTGATGGTGTGTGTGTGTGTGTGACATTCAGACAGACCCATGACGGTGAGAGACTGGTGGTGATGGTGTGTGTGTGTGTGTGTGACATTCAGACAGACCCATGACGGTGAGAGACTGGTGGTGTGTGTGTGTGTGTGTGACATTCAGACAGACCCATGACGGTGAGAGACTGGTGGTGATGGTGTGTGTGTGTGACATTCAGACAGACCCATGACGGTGAGAGACTGGTGGTGATGGTGTGTGTGTGTGTGTGTGACATTCAGACAGACCCATGACGGTGAGAGACTGGTGGTGTGTGTGTGTGTGACATTCAGACAGACCCATGACGGTGAGAGACTGGTGGTGATGGTGTGTGTGTGTGACATTCAGACAGACCCATGACGGTGAGAGACTGGTGGTGTGTGTGTGTGTGACATTCAGACAGACCCATGACGGTGAGAGACTGGTGGTGATGGTGTGTGTGTGTGTGACATTCAGACAGACCCATGACGGTGAGAGACTGGTGGTGTGTGTGTGTGTGACATTCAGACAGACCCATGACGGTGAGAGACTGGTGGTGATGGTGTGTGTGTGTGACATTCAGACAGACCCATGACGGTGAGAGACTGGTGGTGATGGTGTGTGTGTGTGACATTCAGACAGACCCATGACGGTGAGAGACTGGTGGTGTGTGTGTGTGTGTGTGACATTCAGACAGACCCATGACGGTGAGAGACTGGTGGTGATGGTGTGTGTGTGACATTCAGACAGACCCATGACGGTGAGAGACTGGTGATGGTGTGTGTGTGTGTGACATTCAGACAGACCCATGACGGTGAGAGACTGGTGGTGATGGTGTGTGTGTGTGTGACATTCAGACAGACCCATGACGGTGAGAGACTGGTGGTGATGGTGTGTGTGTGTGACATTCAGACAGACCCATGACGGTGAGAGACTGGTGGTGATGTGTGTGTGTGTGTGTGACATTCAGACAGACCCATGACGGTGAGAGACTGGTGGTGTGTGTGTGTGTGTGACATTCAGACAGACCCATGACGGTGAGAGACTGGTGGTGATGGTGTGTGTGTGTGACATTCAGACAGACCCATGACGGTGAGAGACTGGTGGTGTGTGTGTGTGTGACATTCAGACAGACCCATGACGGTGAGAGACTGGTGGTGATGTGTGTGTGTGTGACATTCAGACAGACCCATGACGGTGAGAGACTGGTGGTGTGGTGTGTGTGTGACATTCAGACAGACCCATGACGGTGAGAGACTGGTGGTGATGGTGTGTGTGTGTGTGACATTCAGACAGACCCATGACGGTGAGAGACTGGTGGTGTGTGTGTGTGTGACATTCAGACAGACCCATGACGGTGAGAGACTGGTGGTGATGGTGTGTGTGTGTGACATTCAGACAGACCCATGACGGTGAGAGACTGGTGGTGTGTGTGTGTGACATTCAGACAGACCCATGACGGTGAGAGACTGGTGGTGATGGTGTGTGTGTGTGACATTCAGACAGACCCATGACGGTGAGAGACTGGTGGTGTGTGTGTGTGTGACATTCAGACAGACCCATGACGGTGAGAGACTGGTGGTGATGGTGTGTGTGTGTGTGACATTCAGACAGACCCATGACGGTGAGAGACTGGTGGTGTGTGTGTGTGTGTGACATTCAGACAGACCCATGACGGTGAGAGACTGGTGGTGATGGTGTGTGTGTGTGACATTCAGACAGACCCATGACGGTGAGAGACTGGTGGTGATGGTGTGTGTGTGTGACATTCAGACAGACCCATGACGGTGAGAGACTGGTGGTGTGTGTGTGTGTGTGTGACATTCAGACAGACCCATGACGGTGAGAGACTGGTGGTGATGGTGTGTGTGTGTGACATTCAGACAGACCCATGACGGTGAGAGACTGGTGATGGTGTGTGTGTGTGACATTCAGACAGACCCATGACGGTGAGAGACTGGTGGTGATGGTGTGTGTGTGTGTGTGACATTCAGACAGACCCATGACGGTGAGAGACTGGTGGTGATGGTGTGTGTGTGTGACATTCAGACAGACCCATGACGGTGAGAGACTGGTGGTGATGGTGTGTGTGTGTGTGACATTCAGACAGACCCATGACGGTGAGAGACTGGTGGTGTGTGTGTGTGTGACATTCAGACAGACCCATGACGGTGAGAGACTGGTGGTGATGGTGTGTGTGTGTGTGACATTCAGACAGACCCATGACGGTGAGAGACTGGTGGTGGTGTGTGTGTGTGTGACATTCAGACAGACCCATGACGGTGAGAGACTGGTGGTGATGTGTGTGTGTGTGACATTCAGACAGACCCATGACGGTGAGAGACTGGTGGTGTGTGTGTGTGTGACATTCAGACAGACCCATGACGGTGAGAGACTGGTGATGGTGTGTGTGTGTGTGACATTCAGACAGACCCATGACGGTGAGAGACTGGTGGTGTGGTGTGTGTGTGACATTCAGACAGACCCATGACGGTGAGAGACTGGTGGTGATGGTGTGTGTGTGTGACATTCAGACAGACCCATGACGGTGAGAGACTGGTGGTGTGTGTGTGTGTGACATTCAGACAGACCCATGACGGTGAGAGACTGGTGGTGATGGTGTGTGTGTGTGACATTCAGACAGACCCATGACGGTGAGAGACTGGTGGTGTGTGTGTGTGTGACATTCAGACAGACCCATGACGGTGAGAGACTGGTGGTGATGGTGTGTGTGTGTGTGACATTCAGACAGACCCATGACGGTGAGAGACTGGTGGTGTGTGTGTGTGTGACATTCAGACAGACCCATGACGGTGAGAGACTGGTGGTGTGGTGTGTGTGTGTGACATTCAGACAGACCCATGACGGTGAGAGACTGGTGGTGATGGTGTGTGTGTGTGACATTCAGACAGACCCATGACGGTGAGAGACTGGTGGTGTGTGTGTGTGTGTGACATTCAGACAGACCCATGACGGTGAGAGACTGGTGGTGATGGTGTGTGTGTGTGACATTCAGACAGACCCATGACGGTGAGAGACTGGTGGTGTGTGTGTGTGTGTGACATTCAGACAGACCCATGACGGTGAGAGACTGGTGGTGATGGTGTGTGTGTGTGTGACATTCAGACAGACCCATGACGGTGAGAGACTGGTGGTGATGGTGTGTGTGTGTGTGACATTCAGACAGACCCATGACGGTGAGAGACTGGTGGTGATGTGTGTGTGTGTGTGTGTGACATTCAGACAGACCCATGACGGTGAGAGACTGGTGGTGTGTGTGTGTGTCATTCAGACAGACCCATGACGGTGAGAGACTGGTGGTGATGGTGTGTGTGTGTGTGACATTCAGACAGACCCATGACGGTGAGAGACTGGTGGTGATGGTGTGTGTGTGTGACATTCAGACAGACCCATGACGGTGAGAGACTGGTGGTGATGGTGTGTGTGTGTGACATTCAGACAGACCCATGACGGTGAGAGACTGGTGGTGATGGTGTGTGTGTGTGACATTCAGACAGACCCATGACGGTGAGAGACTGGTGGTGTGTGTGTGTGTGACATTCAGACAGACCCATGACGGTGAGAGACTGGTGGTGATGGTGTGTGTGTGTGTGACATTCAGACAGACCCATGACGGTGAGAGACTGGTGGTGATGGTGTGTGTGTGTGTGACATTCAGACAGACCCATGACGGTGAGAGACTGGTGGTGTGTGTGTGTGTGACATTCAGACAGACCCATGACGGTGAGAGACTGGTGGTGATGGTGTGTGTGTGTGACATTCAGACAGACCCATGACGGTGAGAGACTGGTGGTGATGGTGTGTGTGACATTCAGACAAACCCATGACGGTGAGAGACTGGTGGTGTGTGTGTGTGTGTGACATTCAGACAGACCCATGACGGTGAGAGACTGGTGTGGTGTGTGTGTGTGTGACATTCAGACAGACCCATGACGGTGAGAGACTGGTGGTGTGTGTGTGTGTGACATTCAGACAGACCCATGACGGTGAGAGACTGGTGGTGATGGTGTGTGTGTGTGTGACATTCAGACAGACCCATGACGGTGAGAGACTGGTGGTGTGTGTGTGTGTGACATTCAGACAGACCCATGACGGTGAGAGACTGGTGGTGTGTGTGTGTGTGTGTGACATTCAGACAGACCCATGACGGTGAGAGACTGGTGGTGTGTGTGTGTGTGTGTGTGACATTCAGACAGACCCATGACGGTGAGAGACTGGTGATGGTGTGTGTGTGTGACATTCAGACAGACCCATGACGGTGAGAGACTGGTGGTGTGTGTGTGTGTGTGTGACATTCAGACAGACCCATGACGGTGAGAGACTGGTGATGGTGTGTGTGTGTGACATTCAGACAGACCCATGACGGTGAGAGACTGGTGGTGATGGTGTGTGTGTGTGTGTGTGACATTCAGACAGACCCATGACGGTGAGAGACTGGTGGTGTGTGTGTGTGTGTGACATTCAGACAGACCCATGACGGTGAGAGACTGGTGGTGATGGTGTGTGTGTGTGTGACATTCAGACAGACCCATGACGGTGAGAGACTGGTGGTGATGGTGTGTGTGTGTGTGTGACATTCAGACAGACCCATGACGGTGAGAGACTGGTGGTGTGTGTGTGTGTGTGTGACATTCAGACAGACCCATGACGGTGAGAGACTGGTGGTGATGGTGTGTGTGTGTCATTCAGACAGACCCATGACGGTGAGAGACTGGTGGTGATGGTGTGTGTGTGTGTGTGTGTGTGTGACATTCAGACAGACCCATGACGGTGAGAGACTGGTGGTGTGTGTGTGTGTGTGTGACATTCAGACAGACCCATGACGGTGAGAGACTGGTGGTGATGGTGTGTGTGTGTGTGACATTCAGACAGACCCATGACGGTGAGAGACTGGTGGTGATGGTGTGTGTGTGTGTGTGTGACATTCAGACAGACCCATGACGGTGAGAGACTGGTGGTGATGGTGTGTGTGTGTGTGACATTCAGACAGACCCATGACGGTGAGAGACTGGTGGTGATGGTGTGTGTGTGTGTGTGACATTCAGACAGACCCATGACGGTGAGAGACTGGTGGTGTGTGTGTGTGTGTGTGTGACATTCAGACAGACCCATGACGGTGAGAGACTGGTGGTGTGGTGTGTGTGTGTGTGTGTGACATTCAGACAGACCCATGACGGTGAGAGACTGGTGGTGATGGTGTGTGTGTGTGACATTCAGACAGACCCATGACGGTGAGAGACTGGTGGTGATGGTGTGTGTGTGTGTGTGTGTGTGTGACATTCAGACAGACCCATGACGGTGAGAGACTGGTGGTGATGGTGGGTGTGTGTGTGTGACATTCAGACAGACCCATGACGGTGAGAGACTGGTGGTGGTGTGTGTGTGTGTGTGACATTCAGACAGACCCATGACGGTGAGAGACTGGTGGTGATGGTGTGTGTGTGTGTGACATTCAGACAGACCCATGACGGTGAGAGACTGGTGGTGTGTGTGTGTGTGTGTGACATTCAGACAGACCCATGACGGTGAGAGACTGGTGATGGTGTGTGTGTGTGACATTCAGACAGACCCATGACGGTGAGAGACTGGTGGTGTGTGTGTGTGTGTGACATTCAGACAGACCCATGACGGTGAGAGACTGGTGGTGATGGTGTGTGTGTGTGTGTGTGACATTCAGACAGACCCATGACGGTGAGAGACTGGTGTGTGTGTGTGTGTGACATTCAGACAGACCCATGACGGTGAGAGACTGGTGGTGATGGTGTGTGTGTGTGTGACATTCAGACAGACCCATGACGGTGAGAGACTGGTGGTGATGTGTGTGTGTGTGTGTGACATTCAGACAGACCCATGACGGTGAGAGACTGGTGGTGTGTGTGTGTGTGTGTGACATTCAGACAGACCCATGACGGTGAGAGACTGGTGGTGATGGTGTGTGTGTGTGACATTCAGACAGACCCATGACGGTGAGAGACTGGTGGTGATGGTGTGTGTGTGTGTGACATTCAGACAGACCCATGACGGTGAGAGACTGGTGGTGTGTGTGTGTGTGTGTGACATTCAGACAGACCCATGACGGTGAGAGACTGGTGGTGATGGTGTGTGTGTGTGTGACATTCAGACAGACCCATGATGGTGAGAGACTTGTGGTGATGGTGTGTGTGTGTGTGTGTGTG
Organism: Oncorhynchus kisutch; assembly: GCF_002021735.2. Classification (NCBI taxonomy): domain Eukaryota; kingdom Metazoa; phylum Chordata; class Actinopteri; order Salmoniformes; family Salmonidae; genus Oncorhynchus; species Oncorhynchus kisutch. The sequence goes on along the minus strand of NC_034174.2, from coordinate 29,711,078 downwards.
TGACATTCAGACAGACCCATGACGGTGAGAGACTGGTGGTGATGGTGGGTGTGTGTGTGACATTCAGACAGACCCATGACGGTGAGAGACTGGTGGTGATGGTGTGTGTGTGTGTGTGACATTCAGACAGACCCATGACGGTGAGAGACTGGTGGTGATGGTGTGTGTGTGTGTGTGTGACATTCAGACAGACCCATGACGGTGAGAGACTGGTGGTGTGTGTGTGTGTGTGTGACATTCAGACAGACCCATGACGGTGAGAGACTGGTGGTGATGGTGTGTGTGTGTGACATTCAGACAGACCCATGACGGTGAGAGACTGGTGGTGATGGTGTGTGTGTGTGTGTGTGTGACATTCAGACAGACCCATGACGGTGAGAGACTGGTGGTGATGGTGTGTGTGTGTGTGACATTCAGACAGACCCATGACGGTGAGAGACTGGTGGTGATGGTGTGTGTGTGTGACATTCAGACAGACCCATGACGGTGAGAGACTGGTGGTGATGGTGTGTGTGTGTGTGTGACATTCAGACAGACCCATGACGGTGAGAGACTGGTGGTGATGGTGTGTGTGTGTGTGACATTCAGACAGACCCATGACGGTGCTAGACTGGTGGTGATGGTGTGTGTGACATTCAGACAGACCCATGACGGTGAGAGACTGGTGGTGATGGTGTGTGTGTGTGACATTCAGACAGACCCATGACGGTGAGAGACTGGTGATGGTGTGTGTGTGTGTGACATTCAGACAGACCCATGACGGTGAGAGACTGGTGATGGTGTGTGTGTGTGACATTCAGACAGACCCATGACGGTGAGAGACTGGTGGTGATGGTGTGTGTGTGTGACATTCAGACAGACCCATGACGGTGAGAGACTGGTGGTGATGGTGTGTGTGTGTGTGACATTCAGACACACCAATGACGGGGAGAGACTGGTGGTGTGTGTGTGTGTGACATTCAGACAAACCCATGACGGTGAGAGACTGGTGGTGATGGTGTGTGTGTGTGACATTCAGACAGACCCATGACGGTGAGAGACTGGTGGTGATGGTGTGTGTGACATTCAGACAAACCCATGACGGTGAGAGACTGGTGGTGTGTGTGTGTGTGTGACATTCAGACAGACCCATGACGGTGAGAGACTTGTGGTGTGTGTGTGTGTGACATTCAGACAGACCCATGACGGTGAGAGACTGGTGGTGTGTGTGTGTGTGACATTCAGACAGACCCATGACGGTGAGAGACTGGTGGTGATGGTGTGTGTGTGTGTGACATTCAGACAGACACATGACGGTGAGAGACTGGTGGTGTGTGTGTGTGTGACATTCAGACAGACCCATGACGGTGAGAGACTGGTGGTGTGTGTGTGTGTGTGTGACATTCAGACAGACCCATGACGGTGAGAGACTGGTGGTGTGTGTGTGTGTGTGTGACATTCAGACAGACCCATGACGGTGAGAGACTGGTGATGGTGTGTGTGTGTGACATTCAGACAGACCCATGACGGTGAGAGACTGGTGGTGTGTGTGTGTGTGTGACATTCAGACAGACCCATGACGGTGAGAGACTGGTGATGGTGTGTGTGTGTGACATTCAGACAGACCCATGACGGTGAGAGACTGGTGGTGATGGTGTGTGTGTGTGTGTGACATTCAGACAGACCCATGACGGTGAGAGACTGGTGGTGTGTGTGTGTGTGTGACATTCAGACAGACCCATGACGGTGAGAGACTGGTGGTGATGGTGTGTGTGTGTGACATTCAGACAGACCCATGACGGTGAGAGACTGGTGGTGATGGTGTGTGTGTGTGTGTGACATTCAGACAGACCCATGACGGTGAGAGACTGGTGGTGTGTGTGTGTGTTGTGTGACATTCAGACAGACCCATGACGGTGAGAGACTGGTGGTGATGGTGTGTGTGTGTGACATTCAGACAGACCCATGACGGTGAGAGACTGGTGGTGATGGTGTGTGTGTGTGTGTGTGTGTGACATTCAGACAGACCCATGACGGTGAGAGACTGGTGGTGGTGTGTGTGTGTGTGACATTCAGACAGACCCATGACGGTGAGAGACTGGTGGTGATGGTGTGTGTGTGTGTGACATTCAGACAGACCCATGACGGTGAGAGACTGGTGGTGATGGTGTGTGTGTGTGTGTGACATTCAGACAGACCCATGACGGTGAGAGACTGGTGGTGATGGTGGGTGTGTGTGTGACATTCAGACAGACCCATGACGGTGAGAGACTGGTGGTGATGGTGTGTGTGTGTGTGTGACATTCAGACAGACCCATGACGGTGAGAGACTGGTGGTGTGTGTGTGTGTGTGTGACATTCAGACAGACCCATGACGGTGAGAGACTGGTGGTGTGTGTGTGTGTGTGTGTGTGTGACATTCAGACAGACCCATGACGGTGAGAGACTGGTGGTGATGGTGTGTGTGTGTGACATTCAGACAGACCCATGATGGTGAGAGACTGGTGGTGATGGTGTGTGTGTGTGTGTGTTTGTGTGACATTCAGACAGACCCATGACGGTGAGAGACTGGTGGTGATGGTGGGTGTGTGTGTGTGACATTCAGACAGACCCATGACCCGGTGAGAGACTGGTGGTGATGTGTGTGTGTGTGTGTGACATTCAGACAGACCCCATGATGGTGAGAGACTGGGTGGTGATGGTGTGTGTGTGTGTCGTGTGGGTGACATTCAGACAGACCCATGACGGTGAGAGACTGGTGGTGTGTGTGGTGTGGTGTGTGACATTCAGACAGACCCATGACGGCTGAGTGACTGGTTGATGGGGTGTGTGTGTGACATTCAGACAGACCGCTGACGGTGAGAGACTGGTGGTGTGTGGTGTGTGTGACATTCAGACAGACCCATGACGGTGAGAGACTGGTGGTGATGGTGTGTGTGTGTGTGTGTGTGTGACATTCAGACAGACCCATGACGGTGAGAGACTGGTGGTGTGTGTGTGTGTGTGACATTCAGACAGACCCATGACGGTGAGAGACTGGTGGTGATGGTGTGTGTGTGTGTGACATTCAGACAGACCCATGACGGTGAGAGACTGGTGGTGATGGTGTGTGTGTGTGTGTGACATTCAGACAGACCCATGACGGTGAGAGACTGGTGGTGTGTGTGTGTGTGTGTGACATTCAGACAGACCCATGACGGTGAGAGACTGGTGGTGATGGTGTGTGTGTGTGACATTCAGACAGACCCATGACGGTGAGAGACTGGTGGTGATGGTGTGTGTGTGTGTGTGACATTCAGACAGACCCATGACGGTGAGAGACTGGTGGTGTGTGTGTGTGTGTGTGACATTCAGACAGACCCATGACGGTGAGAGACTGGTGGTGATGGTGTGTGTGTGTGACATTCAGACAGACCCATGACGGTGAGAGACTGTGGTGATGGTGTGTGTGTGTGTGTGTGTGACATTCAGACAGACCCATGACGGTGAGAGACTGGTGGTGATGGTGGGTGTGTGTGTGTGACATTCAGACAGACCCATGACGGTGAGAGACTGGTGGTGATGGTGTGTGTGTGTGTGTGACATTCAGACAGACCCATGATGGTGAGAGACTGGTGGTGATGGTGTGTGTGTGTGTGTGTGTGACATTCAGACAGACCCATGACGGTGAGAGACTGGTGGTGTGTGTGTGTGTGACATTCAGACAGACCCATGACGGTGAGAGACTGGTGGTGATGGTGTGTGTGTGTGACATTCAGACAGACCCATGACGGTGAGAGACTGGTGGTGATGTGTGTGTGTGTGTGTGTGTGTGTGTGTGACATTCAGACAGACCCATGACGGTGAGAGACTGGTGGTGATGGTGGGTGTGTGTGTGTGACATTCAGACAGACCCATGATGGTGAGAGACTGGTGGGTGATGGTGTGTGTGTCTGACATTCAGACAGACGCCATGACTGTGAGAGACTGGTGGTGATGGTGTGTGTGTGTGTGTGACATTCAGACAGACCCATGACGGTGAGAGACTGTTGGTGAATGGTGTGTGTGTGTGTGACATTCAGACAGACCCATGACGGTGCTAGACTGGTGGTGATGGGTGTGTGTGACATTCAGACAGACCCATGACAGTGAGAGACTGGTGGTGATGGTGTGTGTGTGTGACATTCAGACAGACCCATGACGGTGAGAGACTGGTGATGGTGTGTGTGTGTGACATTCAGACAGACCCATGACGGTGAGAGACTGGTGATGGTGTGTGTGTGTGACATTCAGACAGACCCATGACGGTGAGAGACTGGTGGTGATGGGTGTGTGTGTGTCACATTTCAGACAGACCATGACGGTGAGAGACTGGTGGTGTGTGTGTGTGTGACATTCAGACAGACCCATGACGTTGAGAGACTGGTGGTGATGGTGTGTGAGTGTCACATTCAGACAGACCCATGATGGTGAGAGACTGGTGGTGATGGTGTGTGTGTGTGTGTGTGTGTGTGTGTGTGTGTGACATTCAGACAGACCCATGACGGTGAGAGACTGGTGATGATGGTGGGTGTGTGTGTGTGACATTCAGACAGACCCATGATGGTGAGAGACTGGTGGTGATGGTGTGTGTGTCTGACATTCAGACAGACCCATGACTGTGAGAGACTGGTGGTGATGGTGTGTGTGTGTGTGTGAACATTCAGACAGACCCATGACGGGTGAGAGACTGGTGATGGTGTGTGTGTGTGACATTCAGACAGACCCATGACGGTGAGAGACTGGTGGTGATGGTGTGTGTGGTGTCACATTCAGACAGACCCATGACGGTGAGAGACTGGTGGTGAATGGTGTGTGTGTGTGTGTGACATTCAGACCACCAATGACGGGGAGAGACTGGTGGTGTGTGTGTGTGTGACATTCAGACAAACCCATGACAGTGAGAGACTGGTGGTGATGGTGTATGTGTGTGACATTCAGACAGACCCATGACGGTGAGAGACTGGTGGTGATGGTGTGTGTGACATTCAGACAAACCCATGACGGTGAGAGACTGGTGGTGTGTGTGTGTGTGTGACATTCAGAAGACCCATGACGGTGAGAGACTTGTGGTGTGTGTGTGTGTGACATTCAGACAGACCCATGACGGTGAGAAGACCTGGTGGTGTGTGTGTGTGTGACATTCAGAACAGACCCATGATGGTGAGAGACTGGTGTGATGGTGTGTGTGTGTGTGACATTCAGACAGACATATGACGGTGAGAGACTGGTGGTGTGTGTGTGTGTGACATTCAGACAGACCCATGATGGTGAGAGACTGGTGGTGTGTGTGTGTGTGTGTGTGACATTCAGACAGACCCATGACGGCTGAGAGACTGGTGGTGTGTGTGTGATTGTGTGTGACAATTCAGACAGACCCATGACGGTGAGAGACTGGTGATGGTGTGTGTGTGTGACATTCAGACAGACCCATGACGGTGAGAGACTGTGGGTGTGTGTGTGTGTGTGTGACATTCAGACAGACCCATGACGGTGAGAGACTGGTGAGGTGGTGTGTGTGTGTGACATTCAGACAGACCCATGACGGTGAGAGACTGGTGGTGATGGTGTGTGTGTGTGTGACATTCAGACAGACCCATGACGGTGAGAGACTGGTGATGGTGTGTGTGTGTGTGTGTGTGACATTCAGACAGACCCATGACGGTGAGAGACTGGTGGTGATGGTGTGTGTGTGTGTGTGACATTCAGACAGACCCATGACGGTGAGAGACTGGTGGTGATGGTGTGTGTGTGTGTGACATTCAGACAGACCCATGATGGTGAGAGACTGGTGGTGATGGTGTGTGTGTGTGTGTGACATTCAGACAGACCCATGACGGTGAGAGACTGGTGGGATGGTGTGGTGTGTGTGTGTGACATTCAGACAGACCCATGACGGTGAGAGACTGGTGGTGATGGTGTGTGTGTGTGTGACATTCAGACAGACCCATGACGGTGAGAGACTGGTGGTGATGGTGTGTGTGTGTGTGTGTGTGTGTGTGTGTGACATTCAGACAGACCCATGACGGTGAGAGACTGGTGATGATGGTGGGTGTGTGTGTTGTGACATTCAGACAGACCCATGATGGTGAGAGACTGGTGGTGATGGTGTGTGTGTCTGACATTCAGACAGCCCATGACTGTGAGAGACGGTGGTGATGGTGTGTGTGTGTGTGTGACATTCAGACAGACCCATGACGGTGAGAGACTGTTGGGTGATGGTGTGTGTGTTGTGACATTCAGACAGGACCCATGACGGTGCTAGACTGGTGTGATGGTGTGTGTGACATTCAACAGACCATGACAGTGAGAGACTGGTGGTGGAATGGTGTGTGTGTGTGACATTCAGACAGACCCATGACGGTGAGAGACTGGGTGATGGTGTGTGTGTGTGACATTCAGACAGACCCATGACGGTGAGAGACTGGTGATGGTGTGTGTGTGTGACATTCAGACAGACCATGACGGTGAGAGACTGGTGGTGATGGTGTGTGTGTGTCCACATTCAGACAGACCCATGACGGTGAGAGACTGGTGGTGATGGTGTGTGTGTGTGTGTGACATTCAGACACACCAATGACGGGGAGAGACTGGTGGTGTGTGTGTGTGTGACATTCAGACAAACCCATGACGGTGAGAGACTGGTGGTGATGGTGTATGTGTGTGACATTCAGACAGACCCATGACGGTGAGAGACTGGTGGTGATGGGTGTGTGTGACATTCAAGACAAACCCATGACGGTGAGAGACTGGTGGTGTGTGTGTGTGTGTGACATTCAGACAGACCCATGACGGTGAGAGACTTGTGGTGTGTGTGTGTGTGACATTCAGACAGACCCATGACGGTGAGAGACTGGTGGTGTGTGTGTGTGTGACATTCAGACAGACCATGATGGTGAGAGACTGGTGGTGATGGTGTGTGTGTGTGTGACATTCAGACAGACATATGACGGTGAGAGACTGGTGGTGTGTGTGTGTGTGTGACATTCAGACAGACCCATGATGGTGAGAGACTGGTGGTGTGGTGGTGTGTGTGTGTGACATTCAGACAGACCCATGACGGTGAGAAGACTGGTGGTGTGTGTGTGATTGTGTGTGACATTCAGACAGACCCATGACGGTGAGAGACTGGTGATGGTGTGTGTGTGTGACATTTCAGACAGACCCATGACGGTGAGAGACTGGTGGATGGTGTGTGTGTGTGACATTCAGACAGACCATGACGGTGAGAGACTGTGTGATGGTGTGTGTGTGTGTGTGTGACATTCAGACATACCCATGACGGTGAGAGACTGGTGGTGTGGTGTGTGTGTGTGTGACATTCAGACAGACCCATGACGGTGAGAGACTGGTGGTGATGGTGTGTGTGTGTGTGTGACATTCAGACAGACCCATGACGGTGAGAGACTGGTGGTGATGTGTGTGTGTGTGACATTCAGACAGACCCATGACGGTGAGAGACTGGTGGTGGTGTGTGTGTGTGTGTGTAGCCAAACATTCAGACAGACCCATGATGGTGAGAGACTGGTGGTGATGGGTGTGTGTGTGTGGGTGTGACATTCAGACAGACCCATGACGGTGAGAGACTGGTGGTGATGGTGTGTGTGTGTGTGTGACATTCAGACAGACCCATGACGTGAGAGACTGGTGGTGATGTGTTGTGTGTGTGTGTGACATTCAGACAGACCCATGATGGTGAGAGACTGGTGGTGATGTGTGTGGTGTGTGTGTGTGTGTGACATTCAGACAGACCCATGACGGTGAGAGACTGGTTGGTGTGTGTGTGTGTGTGTGACATTCAGACAGACCCATGACGTTGAGAGACTGTGGTGATGGTGTGGTGTGTGTGTCACATCAGACAGACCCATGATGGTGAGAGACTGGTGGTGATGTGTGTGTGTGGGTGTGTGACATTCAGACAGACCCATGACGTGAGAGACTGGTGGTGATGGTGGGTGTGGTTGTGGTGACATTCAGTACAGAACCCATGATGGTGAGAGACTGTGGTGATGGTGTGTGTGTGTGTGTGACATTCAGACAGACCCATGACGGTGAGAGACTGTGGTGGATGGTGTGTTGTGTGTGTGTGTGACATTCAGACAGACCCATGACGGTGAGAGACTGGTGGTGTGTGTGTGTGTGTGTGACATTCAGACAGACCCATGACGTTGAGAGACTGGTGGTGATGGTGTGTGTGTGTGTCACATTCAGACAGACCCATGATGGTGAGAGACTGGTGGTGATGGTGTGTGTGTGTGTGTGTGACATTCAGACAGACCCATGACGGTGAGAGACTGGTGATGATGGTGGGTGTGTGTGTGTGACATTCAGACAGACCCATGATGGTGAGAGACTGGTGGTGATGGTGTGTGTGTGTGACATTCAGACAGACCCATGACGGTGAGAGACTTGTGGTGTGTGTGTGTGTGACATTCAGACAGACCCATGACGGTGAGAGACTGGTGGTGTGTGTGTGTGTGACATTCAGACAGACCCATGATGGTGAGAGACTGGTGGTGATGGTGTGTGTGTGTGTGACATTCAGACAGACATATGACGGTGAGAGACTGGTGGTGGTGTGTGGTGTGACATTCAGACAGACCCATGATGGTGAGAGACTGGTGGTGTGTGTGTGTGTGTGTGTGTGACATTCAGACAGACCCATGACGGTGAGAGACTGGTGGTGTGTGTGTGATTGTGTGTGACATTCAGACAGACCCATGACGGTGAGAGACTGGTGATGGTGTGTGTGTGTGACATTCAGACAGACCCATGACGGTGAGAGACTGGTGTGTGTGTGTGTGTGTGTGTGACATTCAGACAGACCCATGACGGTGAGAGACTGGTGATGGTGTGTGTGTGTGACATTCAGACAGACCCATGACGGTGAGAGACTGGTGGTGATGGTGGTGTGTGTGTGGTGTGACATTCAGACATACCCATGACGGTGAGAGACTGGTGGTGTGTGTGTGTGTGTGACATTCAGACAGACCCATGACGGTGAGAGACTGGTGGTGATGGTGTGTGTGTGTGTGACATTCAGACAGACCCATGACGGGTGAGAGACTGGGTGGTGATGGTGTGTGTGTGTGTGTGTGACATTCAGACAGACAGATGACGGTGAGAGACTGGTGGTGTGTGTGTGTGTTTGTGTGACATTCAGACAGACCCATGACGTTGAGAGACTGGTGGTGATGGTGTGTGTGTGTCACATTCAGACAGACCCATGATGGTGAGAGACTGGTGGTGATGGTGTGTGTGTGTGTGTGTGACATTCAGACAGACCCATGACGGTGAGAGACTGGTGGGTGTGTGTGTGTGTGTGTGACATTCAGACAGACCCATGACGTTGAGAGACTGGTGGTGATGGTGTGTGTGTGTGTCACATTCAGACAGACCCATGATGGTGAGAGACTTGTGTGATGGTGTGTGTGTGTGTGTGTGACATTCAGACAGACCCATGACGGTGAGAGACTGGTGGTGTGTGTGTGTGTGTGTGACATTCAGACAGACCCATGACGTTGAGAGACTGGTGGTGATGGTGTGTGTGTGTCACATTCAGACAGACCCATGATGGTGAGAGACTGGTGGTGATGGTGTGTGTGTGTGTGTGTGACATTCAGACAGACCCATGACGGTGAGAGACTGGTGGTGTGTGTGTGTGTGTGTGACATTCAGACAGACCCATGACGTTGAGAGACTCGGTGGTGATGGTGTGTGTGTGTGTCACATTCAGACAGACCCATGATGGTGAGAGACTTGTGGTGATGGTGTGTTGTGTGTGTGTGTGACATTCAGACAGACCCATGACGGTGAGAGACTGGTGGTGATGGTGGGTGTGTGTGTGACATTCAGACAGACCCATGACGGTGAGAGACTGGTGGTGATGGTGTGTGTGTGGTGTGTGACATTCAGACAGACCCATGATGGTGAGAGACTGGTGGTGATGGTGTGTGTGGTGTGTGTGTGTGTGACATTCAGACAGACCCATGACGGTGAGAGACTGGTGGTGTGTGTGTGTGTGTGTGACATTCAGACAGACCCATGACGTTGAGAGACTGGTGGTGATGGTGTGTGTGTGTCACATTCAGACAGACCCATGATGGTGAGAGACTGGGTGGTGATGGTGTGTGTGTGTGTGTGTACATTCAGACAGACCCATGACGGTGAGAGACTGGTGATGATGGTGGGTGTGTGTGTGTGACATTCAGACAGACCCATGATGGTGAGAGACTGGTGGTGATGGTGTGTGTGTGTGACATTCAGACAGACCCATGACGGTGAGAGACTGGTGGTGTGTGTGTGTGTGACATTCAGACAGACCCATGACGGTGAGAGACTGGTGGTGTGTGTGTGTGTGACATTCAGACAGACCCATGACGGTGAGAGACTGGTGGTGATGGTGTGTGTGTGTGTGACATTCAGACAGACATATGACGGTGAGAGACTGGTGGTGTGTGTGTGTGTGACATTCAGACAGACCCATGATGGTGAGAGACTGGTGGTGTGTGTGTGTGTGTGTGTGTGTGACATTCAGACAGACCCATGACGGTGAGAGACTGGTGGTGTGTGTGTGTGTGTGACATTCAGACAGACCCATGACGGTGAGAGACTGGTGATGGTGTGTGTGTGTGACATTCAGACAGACCCATGACGGTGAGAGACTGGTGGTGTGTGTGTGTGTGTGTGACATTCAGACAGACCCATGACGGTGAGAGACTGGTGGTGATGGTGTGTGTGTGTGACATTCAGACAGACCCATGACGGTGAGAGACTGGTGGTGATGGTGTGTGTGTGTGTGTGTGACATTCAGACAGACCCATGACGGTGAGAGACTGGTGGTGTGTGTGTGTGTGTGACATTCAGACAGACCCATGACGGTGAGAGACTGGTGGTGATGGTGTGTGTGTGTGTGACATTCAGACAGACCCATGACGGTGAGAGACTGGTGGTGATGGTGTGTGTGTGTGTGTGTGACATTCAGACAGACCCATGACGGTGAGAGACTGGTGGTGTGTGTGTGTGTGTGTGACATTCAGACAGACCCATGACGGTGAGAGACTGGTGGTGATGGTGTGTGTGTGTGACATTCAGACAGACCCATGACGGTGAGAGACTGGTGGTGATGGTGTGTGTGTGTGTGTGTGTGACATTCAGACAGACCCATGACGGTGAGAGACTGGTGGTGATGGTGTGTGTGTGTGTGACATTCAGACAGACCCATGACGGTGAGAGACTGGTGGTGATGGTGTGTGTGTGTGACATTCAGACAGACCCATGACGGTGAGAGACTGGTGGTGTGTGTGTGTGTGACATTCAGACAGACCCATGACGGTGAGAGGCTGGTGGTGATGGTGGGTGTGTGTGTGTGACATTCAGACAGACCCATGACGGTGAGAGACTGGTGGTGTGTGTGTGTGTGACATTCAGACAGACCCATGACGGTGAGAGACTGGTGGTGTTGGTGTGTGTGTGTGACATTCAGACAGACCCATGACGGTGAGAGACTGGTGGTGATGGTGTGTGTGTGTGACATTCAGACAGACAGATGACGGTGAGAGACTGGTGGTGTGTGTGTGTGTGTGTGACATTCAGACAGACCCATGACGGTGAGAGACTGGTGGTGTGTGTGTGTGTGTGTGACATTCAGACAGACCCATGACGGTGAGAGACTGGTGGTGATGGTGTGTGTGTGTGACATTCAGACAGACCCATGACGGTGAGAGACTGGTGGTGATGGTGTGTGTGTGTGTGTGTGACATTCAGACAGACCCATGACGGTGAGAGACTGGTGGTGATGGTGGGTGTGTGTGTGTGACATTCAGACAGACCCATGACGGTGAGAGACTGGTGGTGATGGTGTGTGTGTGTGTGACATTCAGACAGACCCATGACGGTGAGAGACTGGTGGTGATGGTGTGTGTGTGTGTGTGTGTGACATTCAGACAGACCCATGACGGTGAGAGACTGGTGGTGTGTGTGTGTGTGTGTGACATTCAGACAGACCCATGACGGTGAGAGACTGGTGGTGATGGTGTGTGTGTGTGACATTCAGACAGACCCATGACGGTGAGAGACTGGTGGTGATGGTGTGTGTGTGTGTGTGTGACATTCAGACAGACCCATGACGGTGAGAGACTGGTGTGATGGTGGTGTGTGTGTGTGACATTCAGACAGACCCATGACGGTGAGAGACTGGTGGTGATGGTGTGTGTGTGTGACATTCAGACAGACCCATGACGGTGAGAGACTGGTGGTGTGTGTGTGTGTGACATTCAGACAGACCCATGACGGTGAGAGACTGGTGGTGATGGTGTGTGTGTGTGTGACATTCAGACAGACCCATGACGGTGAGAGACTGGTGGTGTGTGTGTGTGTGACATTCAGACAGACCCATGACGGTGAGAGACTGGTGGTGTTGGTGTGTGTGTGTGACATTCAGACAGACCCATGACGGTGAGAGACTGGTGGTGATGGTGTGTGTGTGTGACATTCAGGCAGACAGATGACGGTGAGAGACTGGTGGTGTGTGTGTGTTTGTGTGACATTCAGACAGACCCATGACGGTGAGAGACTGGTGGTGATGGTGTGTGTGTGTGACATTCAGACAGACCCATGACGGTGAGAGACTGGTGATGGTGTGTGTGTGTGACATTCAGACAGACCCATGACGGTGAGAGACTGGTGGTGTGTGTGTGTGTGTGTGACATTCAGACAGACCCATGACGGTGAGAGACTGGTGGTGATGGTGTGTGTGTGTGTGTGTGACATTCAGACAGACCCATGACGGTGAGAGACTGGTGGTGTGTGTGTGTGTGTGACATTCAGACAGACCCATGACGGTGAGAGACTGGTGGTGATGGTGTGTGTGTGTGTGTGACATTCAGACAGACCCATGACGGTGAGAGACTGGTGGTGATGGTGTGTGTGTGTGACATTCAGACAGACCCATGACGGTGAGAGACTGGTGGTGATGGTGTGTGTGACATTCAGACAGACCCATGACGGTGAGAGACTGGTGGTGTTGGTGTGTGTGTGTGACATTCAGACAGACCCATGACGGTGAGAGACTGGTGGTGATGGTGTGTGTGTGTGACATTCAGACAGACCCATGACGGTGAGAGACTGGTGGTGTGTGTGTGTGTGTGACATTCAGACAGACCCATGACGGTGAGAGACTGGTGGTGTGTGTGTGTGTGTGACATTCAGACAGACCCATGACGGTGAGAGACTGGTGGTGATGGTGTGTGTGTGTGACATTCAGACAGACCCATGACGGTGAGAGACTGGTGGTGATGGTGTGTGTGTGTGTGTGTGACATTCAGACAGACCCATGACGGTGAGAGACTGGTGGTGATGGTGTGTGTGTGTGTGACATTCAGACAGACCCATGATGGTGAGAGACTGGTGGTGATGTTGTGTGTGTGTGACATTCAGACAGACCCATGACGGTGAGAGACTGGTGGTGATGGTGTGTGTGTGTGTGTGTGTGACATTCAGACAGACCCATGACGGTGAGAGACTGGTGGTGTGTGTGTGTGTGTGTGACATTCAGACAGACCCATGACGGTGAGAGACTGGTGGTGATGGTGTGTGTGTGTGACATTCAGACAGACCCATGACGGTGAGAGACTGGTGGTGATGGTGTGTGTGTGTGTGTGTGTGACATTCAGACAGACCCATGACGGTGAGAGACTGGTGGTGATGGTGTGTGTGTGTGTGACATTCAGACAGACCCATGACGGTGAGAGACTGGTGGTGATGGTGTGTGTGTGTGACATTCAGACAGACCCATGACGGTGAGAGACTGGTGGTGTGTGTGTGTGTGACATTCAGACAGACCCATGACGGTGAGAGACTGGTGGTGATGGTGTGTGTGTGTGTGACATTCAGACAGACCCATGACGGTGAGAGACTGGTGGTGATGGTGTGTGTGTGTGACATTCAGACAGACCCATGACGGTGAGAGACTGGTGGTGATGGTGTGTGTGTGTGACATTCAGACAGACCCATGACGGTGAGAGACTGGTGGTGTGTGTGTGTGTGTGTGACATTCAGACAGACCCATGACGGTGAGAGACTGGTGGTGATGGTGTGTGTGTGTGACATTCAGACAGACCCATGACGGTGAGAGACTGGTGATGGTGTGTGTGTGTGACATTCAGACAGACCCATGACGGTGAGAGACTGGTGGTGTGTGTGTGTGTGACATTCAGACAGACCCATGACGGTGAGAGACTGGTGGTGATGTGTGTGTGTGTGTGTGTGTGACATTCAGACAGACCCATGACGGTGAGAGACTGGTGGTGTGTGTGTGTGTGTGACATTCAGACAGACCCATGACGGTGAGAGACTGGTGGTGATGGTGTGTGTGTGTGTGACATTCAGACAGACCCATGACGGTGAGAGACTGGTGGTGATGTGTGTGTGTGTGACATTCAGACAGACCCATGACGGTGAGAGACTGGTGGTGATGGTGTGTGTGTGTGTGTGACATTCAGACAGACCCATGACGGTGAGAGACTGGTGGTGATGGTGGTGTGTGTGTGTGACATTCAGACAGACCCATGACGGTGAGAGACTGGTGGTGATGGTGTGTGTGTGTGACATTCAGACAGACCCATGACGGTGAGAGACTGGTGGTGTGTGTGTGTGTGACATTCAGACAGACCCATGACGGTGAGAGACTGGTGGTGTGTGTGTGTGTGTGACATTCAGACAGACCCATGACGGTGAGAGACTGGTGGTGATGGTGTGTGTGTGTGTGACATTCAGACAGACCCATGACGGTGAGAGACTGGTGTGTGTGTGTGTGTGTGACATTCAGACAGACCCATGACGGTGAGAGACTGGTGGTGTGTGTGTGTGTGTGTGACATTCAGACAGACCCATGACGGTGAGAGACTGGTGGTGTGTGTGTGTGTGTGTGACATTCAGACAGACCCATGACGGTGAGAGACTGGTGATGGTGTGTGTGTGTGACATTCAGACAGACCCATGACGGTGAGAGACTGGTGGTGTGTGTGTGTGTGTGTGTGACATTCAGACAGACCCATGACGGTGAGAGACTGGTGGTGGTGTGTGTGTGTGACATTCAGACAGACCCATGACGGTGAGAGACTGGTGGTGATGGTGTGTGTGTGTGTGTGACATTCAGACAGACCCATGACGGTGAGAGACTGGTGGTGTGTGTGTGTGTGTGACATTCAGACAGACCCATGACGGTGAGAGACTGGTGGTGATGGTGTGTGTGTGTGTGACATTCAGACAGACCCATGACGGTGAGAGACTGGTGGTGATGGTGTGTGTGTGTGTGTGTGACATTCAGACAGACCCATGACGGTGAGAGACTGGTGGTGTGTGTGTGTGTGTGTGACATTCAGACAGACCCATGACGGTGAGAGACTGGTGGTGATGGTGTGTGTGTGTGACATTCAGACAGACCCATGACGGTGAGAGACTGGTGGTGATGGTGTGTGTGTGTGTGTGACATTCAGACAGACCCATGACGGTGAGAGACTGGTGGTGTGTGTGTGTGTGTGACATTCAGACAGACCCATGACGGTGAGAGACTGGTGGTGATGGTGTGTGTGTGTGACATTCAGACAGACCCATGACGGTGAGAGACTGGTGGTGATGGTGTGTGTGTGTGTGTGACATTCAGACAGACCCATGACGGTGAGAGACTGGTGGTGTGTGTGTGTGTGTGTGACATTCAGACAGACCCATGACGGTGAGAGACTGGTGGTGATGGTGTGTGTGTGTGACATTCAGACAGACCCATGACGGTGAGAGACTGGTGGTGATGGTGTGTGTGTGTGTGTGACATTCAGACAGACCCATGACGGTGAGAGACTGGTGGTGTGTGTGTGTGTGTGACATTCAGACAGACCCATGACGGTGAGAGACTGGTGGTGATGGTGTGTGTGTGTGACATTCAGACAGACCCATGACGGTGAGAGACTGGTGGTGATGGTGTGTGTGTGTGTGTGTGTGACATTCAGACAGACCCATGACGGTGAGAGACTGGTGGTGTGTGTGTGTGTGTGTGACATTCAGACAGACCCATGACGGTGAGAGACTGGTGGTGATGGTGTGTGTGTGTGACATTCAGACAGACCCATGACGGTGAGAGACTGGTGGTGATGGTGTGTGTGTGTGTGTGACATTCAGACAGACCCATGACGGTGAGAGACTGGTGGTGATGGTGTGTGTGTGTGTGACATTCAGACAGACCCATGACGGTGAGAGACTGGTGGTGATGTGTGTGTGTGTGTGTGACATTCAGACAGACCCATGACGGTGAGAGACTGGTGGTGATGGTGTGTGTGTGTGTGTGTGACATTCAGACAGACCCATGACGGTGAGAGACTGGTGGTGTGTGTGTGTGTGTGTGACATTCAGACAGACCCATGACGGTGAGAGACTGGTGGTGATGGTGTGTGTGTGTGACATTCAGACAGACCCATGACGGTGAGAGACTGGTGGTGATGGTGTGTGTGTGTGTGTGACATTCAGACAGACCCATGACGGTGAGAGACTGGTGGTGATGGTGGTGTGTGTGTGACATTCAGACAGACCCATGACGGTGAGAGACTGGTGGTGATGGTGTGTGTGTGTGACATTCAGACAGACCCATGACGGTGAGAGACTGGTGGTGTGTGTGTGTGTGACATTCAGACAGACCCATGACGGTGAGAGACTGGTGGTGTGTGTGTGTGTGACATTCAGACAGACCCATGACGGTGAGAGACTGGTGGTGATGGTGTGTGTGTGTGTGACATTCAGACAGACATATGACGGTGAGAGACTGGTGGTGTGTGTGTGTGTGACATTCAGACAGACCCATGACGGTGAGAGACTGGTGGTGTGTGTGTGTGTGTGTGTGTGACATTCAGACAGACCCATGACGGTGAGAGACTGGTGGTGTGTGTGTGTGTGTGTGACATTCAGACAGACCCATGACGGTGAGAGACTGGTGATGGTGTGTGTGTGTGACATTCAGACAGACCCATGACGGTGAGAGACTGGTGGTGTGTGTGTGTGTGTGTGTGACATTCAGACAGACCCATGACGGTGAGAGACTGGTGATGGTGTGTGTGTGTGACATTCAGACAGACCCATGACGGTGAGAGACTGGTGGTGATGGTGTGTGTGTGTGTGTGACATTCAGACAGACCCATGACGGTGAGAGACTGGTGGTGTGTGTGTGTGTGTGACATTCAGACAGACCCATGACGGTGAGAGACTGGTGGTGATGGTGTGTGTGTGTGTGTGACATTCAGACAGACCCATGACGGTGAGAGACTGGTGGTGATGGTGTGTGTGTGTGTGACATTCAGACAGACCCATGACGGTGAGAGACTGGTGGTGTGTGTGTGTGTGTGTGTGACATTCAGACAGACCCATGACGGTGAGAGACTGGTGGTGATGGTGTGTGTGTGTGACATTCAGACAGACCCATGACGGTGAGAGACTGGTGGTGATGGTGTGTGTGTGTGTGTGTGACATTCAGACAGACCCATGACGGTGAGAGACTGGTGGTGTGTGTGTGTGTGTGTGACATTCAGACAGACCCATGACGGTGAGAGACTGGTGGTGATGGTGTGTGTGTGTGTGACATTCAGACAGACCCATGACGGTGAGAGACTGGTGGTGTGGTGTGTGTGTGTGTGTGACATTCAGACAGACCCATGACGGTGAGAGACTGGTGGTGTGTGTGTGTGTGTGTGACATTCAGACAGACCCATGACGGTGAGAGACTGGTGGTGATGTGTGTGTGTGTGACATTCAGACAGACCCATGACGGTGAGAGACTGGTGGTGATGGTGTGTGTGTGTGTGTGACATTCAGACAGACCCATGACGGTGAGAGACTGGTGGTGTGTGTGTGTGTGACATTCAGACAGACCCATGACGGTGAGAGACTGGTGGTGATGGTGTGTGTGTGTGACATTCAGACAGACCCATGACGGTGAGAGACTGGTGATGGTGTGTGTGTGTGTGTGACATTCAGACAGACCCATGACGGTGAGAGACTGGTGGTGATGGTGTGTGTGTGTGTGTGACATTCAGACAGACCCATGACGGTGAGAGACTGGTGGTGATGGTGTGTGTGTGTGTGTGACATTCAGACAGACCCATGACGGTGAGAGACTGGTGGTGATGGTGTGTGTGTGTGTGTGACATTCAGACAGACCCATGACGGTGAGAGACTGGTGGTGATGGTGTGTGTGTGTGTGACATTCAGACAGACCCATGACGGTGAGAGACTGGTGGTGATGGTGTGTGTGTGTGACATTCAGACAGACCCATGACGGTGAGAGACTGGTGGTGTGTGTGTGTGTGACATTCAGACAGACCCATGACGGTGAGAGACTGGTGGTGTGTGTGTGTGTGACATTCAGACAGACCCATGACGGTGAGAGACTGGTGGTGATGGTGTGTGTGTGTGTGACATTCAGACAGACCCATGACGGTGAGAGACTGGTGGTGTGTGTGTGTGTGTGTGACATTCAGACAGACCCATGACGGTGAGAGACTGGTGGTGATGGTGTGTGTGTGTGACATTCAGACAGACCCATGACGGTGAGAGACTGGTGGTGTGGTGTGTGTGTGTGTGTGTGACATTCAGACAGACCCATGACGGTGAGAGACTGGTGATGGTGTGTGTGTGTGTGACATTCAGACAGACCCATGACGGTGAGAGACTGGTGGTGATGGTGTGTGTGTGTGACATTCAGACAGACCCATGACGGTGAGAGACTGGTGGTGTGTGTGTGTGTGACATTCAGACAGACCCATGACGGTGAGAGACTGGTGGTGATGGTGTGTGTGTGTGTGTGACATTCAGACAGACCCATGACGGTGAGAGACTGGTGGTGTGTGTGTGTGTGACATTCAGACAGACCCATGACGGTGAGAGACTGGTGGTGATGTGTGTGTGTGTGACATTCAGACAGACCCATGACGGTGAGAGACTGGTGGTGATGGTGTGTGTGTGTGTGACATTCAGACAGACCCATGACGGTGAGAGACTGGTGGTGTGTGTGTGTGTGTGTGACATTCAGACAGACCCATGACGGTGAGAGACTGGTGGTGTGTGTGTGTGTGTGTGACATTCAGACAGACCCATGACGGTGAGAGACTGGTGGTGATGGTGTGTGTGTGTGTGACATTCAGACAGACCCATGACGGTGAGAGACTGGTGGTGTGTGTGTGTGTGTGTGTGACATTCAGACAGACCCATGACGGTGAGAGACTGGTGGTGATGGTGTGTGTGTGTGACATTCAGACAGACCCATGACGGTGAGAGACTGGTGGTGATGGTGTGTGTGTGTGTGTGACATTCAGACAGACCCATGACGGTGAGAGACTGGGTGGTGTGTGTGTGTGTGTGTGTGTGTGACATTCAGACAGACCCATGACGGTGAGAGACTGGTGGTGTGTGTGTGTGTGTGACATTCAGACAGACCCATGACGGTGAGAGACTGGTGGTGATGGTGTGTGTGTGTGACATTCAGACAGACCCATGACGGTGAGAGACTGGTGTGTGTGTGTGTGTGTGTGTGTGTGACATTCAGACAGACCCATGACGGTGAGAGACTGGTGGTGATGGTGGTGTGTGTGTGACATTCAGACAGACCCATGACGGTGAGAGACTGGTGGTGATGGTGTGTGTGTGTGACATTCAGACAGACCCATGACGGTGAGAGACTGGTGGTGTGTGTGTGTGTGACATTCAGACAGACCCATGACGGTGAGAGACTGGTGGTGATGGTGTGTGTGTGTGTGTGACATTCAGACAGACCCATGACGGTGAGAGACTGGTGGTGGTGTGTGTGTGTGACATTCAGACAGACCCATGACGGTGAGAGACTGGTGGTGATGGTGTGTGTGTGTGACATTCAGACAGACCCATGACGGTGAGAGACTGGTGGTGATGGTGTGTGTGTGTGACATTCAGACAGACCCATGACGGTGAGAGACTGGTGGTGTGTGTGTGTGTGTGTGACATTCAGACAGACCCATGACGGTGAGAGACTGGTGGTGATGGTGTGTGTGTGTGACATTCAGACAGACCCATGACGGTGAGAGACTGGTGATGGTGTGTGTGTGTGTGACATTCAGACAGACCCATGACGGTGAGAGACTGGTGGTGTGTGTGTGTGTGTGACATTCAGACAGACCCATGACGGTGAGAGACTGGTGGTGATGGTGTGTGTGTGTGTGTGTGTGTGACATTCAGACAGACCCATGACGGTGAGAGACTGGTGGTGTGTGTGTGTGTGTGTGACATTCAGACAGACCCATGACGGTGAGAGACTGGTGGTGATGGTGTGTGTGTGTGTGTGACATTCAGACAGACCCATGACGGTGAGAGACTGGTGGTGATGGTGTGTGTGTGTGTGTGACATTCAGACAGACCCATGACGGTGAGAGACTGGTGGTGTGTGTGTGTGTGTGTGACATTCAGACAGACCCATGACGGTGAGAGACTGGTGGTGATGTGTGTGTGTGTGTGTGACATTCAGACAGACCCATGACGGTGAGAGACTGGTGGTGATGGTGTGTGTGTGTGACATTCAGACAGACCCATGACGGTGAGAGACTGGTGGTGATGGTGTGTGTGTGTGTGTGTGACATTCAGACAGACCCATGACGGTGAGAGACTGGTGGTGATGGTGTGTGTGTGTGTGACATTCAGACAGACCCATGACGGTGAGAGACTGGTGGTGATGGTGTGTGTGTGTGTGACATTCAGACAGACCCATGACGGTGAGAGACTGGTGGTGATGTGTGTGTGTGTGTGTGACATTCAGACAGACCCATGACGGTGAGAGACTGGTGGTGATGTGTGTGTGTGTGTGTGACATTCAGACAGACCCATGACGGTGAGAGACTGGTGATGGTGTGTGTGTGTGACATTCAGACAGACCCATGACGGTGAGAGACTGGTGGTGTGTGTGTGTGTGACATTCAGACAGACCCATGACGGTGAGAGACTGGTGGTGATGGTGTGTGTGTGTGTGTGTGTGTGACATTCAGACAGACCCATGACGGTGAGAGACTGGTGGTGTGTGTGTGTGTGACATTCAGACAGACCCATGACGGTGAGAGACTGGTGGTGATGGTGTGTGTGTGTGTGTGACATTCAGACAGACCCATGACGGTGAGAGACTGGTGGTGATGGTGTGTGTGTGTGTGTGTGTGTGACATTCAGACAGACCCATGACGGTGAGAGACTGGTGGTGTGTGTGTGTGTGTGTGACATTCAGACAGACCCATGACGGTGAGAGACTGGTGGTGATGGTGTGTGTGTGTGACATTCAGACAGACCCATGACGGTGAGAGACTGGTGGTGGTGTGTGTGTGTGTGTGTGACATTCAGACAGACCCATGACGGTGAGAGACTGGTGGTGTGTGTGTGTGTGTGTGTGTGACATTCAGACAGACCCATGACGGTGAGAGACTGGTGGTGATGGTGTGTGTGTGTGTGACATTCAGACAGACCCATGATGGTGAGAGACTGGTGGTGATGGTGTGTGTGTGTGTGTGTGACATTCAGACAGACCCATGACGGTGAGAGACTGGTGGTGATGGTGTGTGTGTGTGTGACATTCAGACAGACCCATGACGGTGAGAGACTGGTGGTGATGGTGTGTGTGTGTGTGTGACATTCAGACAGACCCATGATGGTGAGAGACTGGTGGTGATGTGTGTGTGTGTGTGTGTGTGTGACATTCAGACAGACCCATGACGGTGAGAGACTGGTGGTGTGTGTGTGTGTGTGACATTCAGACAGACCCATGACGGTGAGAGACTGGTGGTGATGTGTGTGTGTGTGACATTCAGACAGACCCATGACGGTGAGAGACTGGTGGTGATGGTGTGTGTGTGTGTGTGTGTGTGACATTCAGACAGACCCATGACGGTGAGAGACTGGTGGTGATGGTGTGTGTGTGTGTGTGACATTCAGACAGACCCATGACGGTGAGAGACTGGTGGTGATGGTGTGTGTGTGTGACATTCAGACAGACCCATGACGGTGAGAGACTGGTGGTGATGGTGTGTGTGTGTGTGACATTCAGACAGACCCATGACGGTGAGAGACTGGTGGTGATGGTGTGTGTGTGTGTGACATTCAGACAGACCCATGACGGTGAGAGACTGGTGGTGATGTGTGTGTGTGTGTGACATTCAGACAGACCCATGACGGTGAGAGACTGGTGGTGATGGTGTGTGTGTGTGACATTCAGACAGACCCATGACGGTGAGAGACTGGTGATGGTGTGTGTGTGTGACATTCAGACAGACCCATGACGGTGAGAGACTGGTGATGGTGTGTGTGTGTGACATTCAGACAGACCCATGACGGTGAGAGACTGGTGGTGATGGTGTGTGTGTGTGACATTCAGACAGACCCATGACGGTGAGAGACTGGTGGTGATGGTGTGTGTGTGTGACATTCAGACAGACCCATGACGGTGAGAGACTGGTGGTGTGTGTGTGTGTGACATTCAGACAGACCCATGACGGTGAGAGACTGGTGGTGATGGTGTGTGTGTGACATTCAGACAGACAGATGACGGTGAGAGACTGGTGGTGATGTGTGTGTGTGACATTCAGACAGACCCATGACGGTGAGAGACTGGTGGTGTGTGTGTGTGTGTGACATTCAGACAGACCCATGACGGTGAGAGACTTGTGGTGTGTGTGTGTGTGACATTCAGACAGACCCATGACGGTGAGAGACTGGTGGTGTGTGTGTGTGTGACATTCAGACAGACCCATGATGGTGAGAGACTGGTGGTGATGTGTGTGTGTGTGTGACATTCAGACAGACCCATGACGGTGAGAGACTGGTGGTGTGTGTGTGTGTGACATTCAGACAGACCCATGACGGTGAGAGACTGGTGGTGTGTGTGTGTGTGTGTGTGACATTCAGACAGACCCATGACGGTGAGAGACTGGTGGTGTGTGTGTGTGTGTGTGACATTCAGACAGACCCATGACGGTGAGAGACTGGTGATGGTGTGTGTGTGTGACATTCAGACAGACCCATGACGGTGAGAGACTGGTGGTGTGTGTGTGTGTGTGTGACATTCAGACAGACCCATGACGGTGAGAGACTGGTGATGGTGTGTGTGTGTGACATTCAGACAGACCCATGACGGTGAGAGACTGGTGGTGATGGTGTGTGTGTGTGTGTGACATTCAGACAGACCCATGACGGTGAGAGACTGGTGGTGTGTGTGTGTGTGTGACATTCAGACAGACCCATGACGGTGAGAGACTGGTGGTGATGGTGTGTGTGTGTGTGTGACATTCAGACAGACCCATGACGGTGAGAGACTGGTGGTGATGGTGTGTGTGTGTGTGTGACATTCAGACAGACCCATGACGGTGAGAGACTGGTGGTGTGTGTGTGTGTGTGTGTGACATTCAGACAGACCCATGACGGTGAGAGACTGGTGGTGATGGTGTGTGTGTGTGACATTCAGACAGACCCATGATGGTGAGAGACTGGTGGTGATGGTGTGTGTGTGTGTGTGACATTCAGACAGACCCATGACGGTGAGAGACTGGTGGTGATGGTGTGTGTGTGTGTGACATTCAGACAGACCCATGACGGTGAGAGACTGGTGGTGATGGTGTGTGTGTGTGTGTGTGACATTCAGACAGACCCATGATGGTGAGAGACTGGTGGTGATGGTGTGTGTGTGTGTGTGTGTGTGACATTCAGACAGACCCATGACGGTGAGAGACTGGTGGTGTGTGTGTGTGTGTGTGACATTCAGACAGACCCATGACGGTGAGAGACTGGTGGTGATGGTGTGTGTGTGTGACATTCAGACAGACCCATGATGGTGAGAGACTGGTGGTGATGGTGTGTGTGTGTGTGTGTGTGTGACATTCAGACAGACCCATGACGGTGAGAGACTGGTGTGATGGTGGGTGTGTGTGTGTGACATTCAGACAGACCCATGACGGTGAGAGACTGGTGGTGATGGTGTGTGTGTGTGACATTCAGACAGACCCATGACGGTGAGAGACTGGTGGTGATGGTGTGTGTGTGTGTGACATTCAGACAGACCCATGACGGTGAGAGACTGGTGGTGATGGTGTGTGTGTGTGTGACATTCAGACAGACCCATGACGGTGAGAGACTGGTGGTGATGGTGTGTGTGACATTCAGACAGACCCATGACGGTGAGAGACTGGTGGTGATGGTGTGTGTGTGTGACATTCAGACAGACCCATGACGGTGAGAGACTGGTGATGGTGTGTGTGTGTGACATTCAGACAGACCCATGACGGTGAGAGACTGGTGATGGTGTGTGTGTGTGTGACATTCAGACAGACCCATGACGGTGAGAGACTGGTGGTGATGGTGTGTGTGTGTGTGACATTCAGACAGACCCATGACGGTGAGAGACTGGTGGTGATGGTGTGTGTGTGTGTGACATTCAGACAGACCCATGACGGTGAGAGACTGGTGGTGTGTGTGTGTGTGTGACATTCAGACAGACCCATGACGGTGAGAGACTGGTGGTGATGGTGTGTGTGTGTGACATTCAGACAGACCCATGACGGTGAGAGACTGGTGGTGATGTGTGTGTGTGACATTCAGACAGACCCATGACGGTGAGAGACTGGTGGTGTGTGTGTGTGTGTGACATTCAGACAGACCATGACGGTGAGAGACTGTGTTGTGTGTGTGTGTGACATTCAGACAGACCCATGACGGTGAGAGACTGGTGGTGTGTGTGTGTGTGACATTCAGACAGACCCATGACGGTGAGAGACTGGTGGTGATGGTGTGTGTGTGTGTGACATTCAGACAGACCCATGACGGTGAGAGACTGGTGGTGTGTGTGTGTGTGACATTCAGACAGACCCATGACGGTGAGAGACTGGTTGGTGTGTGTGTGTGTGACATTCAGACAGACCATGACGGTGAGAGACTGGTGGTGATGGTGTGTGTGTGTGTGTGTGACATTCAGACAGACCCATGACGGTGAGAGACTGGTGGTGTGTGTGTGTGTGTGTGTGACATTCAGACAGACCCATGACGGTGAGAGACTGGTGGTGATGGTGTGTGTGTGTGACATTCAGACAGACCCATGACGGTGAGAGACTGGTGGTGATGATGGTGTGTGTGTGTGTGACATTCAGACAGACCCATGACGGTGAGAGACTGGTGGTGTGTGTGTGTGTGTGACATTCAGACAGACCCATGACGGTGAGAGACTGGTGATGGTGGATGTGTGTGTGTGTGTGTGACATTCAGACAGACCATGACGTCGGTGAGGAAGTGTATGGGTGTGTGTGTGTGTGTGTACATTCAGACAGACCCATGACGGTGAGAGACTGGTGGTGATGGGTGTGTGTGTGTGACATTCA